>NC_092165.1:6650670-6815670 GCF_045791955.1 Oncorhynchus clarkii lewisi | reverse complement strand
CTGTTTGGGTCCTGTATCAGAACATCAGTTAACTCTTTGTTTGGGTCCTGTATAAGAACATCAGTTAACTCTCTGTCTGGGTCCTGTATCAGAACATCAGTTAACACTCTGTCTGGGTCCTGTATAAGAACATCAGTTAACTCTCTGTCTGGGTCCTGTATCAGAACATCAGTTAACACTCTGTTTGGGTCCTGTATCAGAACATCAGTTAACTCTCTGTTTGGGTCCTGTATCAGAACATCAGTTAACTCTCTGTCTGGGTCCTGTATAAGAACATCAGTTAACTCTCTGTGTGCTGTATCAGAACATCAGTTAACTCTCTGTTTGGGTCCTGTATCAGAACATCAATTAACTCTCTGTCTGGGTCCTGTATCAGAACATCAGTTAACTCTCTGTTTGGGTCCTGTATCAGAACATCAATTAACTCTCTGTCTGGGTCCTGTATCAGAACATCAGTTAACTCTCTGTTTGGGTCCTGTATCAGAACATCAGTTAACTCTCTGTCTGGGTCCTGTTTCAGAACATCAGTTAACTCTCTGTCTGGGTCCTGTATAAGAACATCAGTTAACTCTCTGTGTGCTGTATCAGAACATCAGTTAACACTCTGTTTGGGTCCTGTATCAGAACATCAGTTAACTCTCTGTTTGGGTCCTGTATCAGAACATCAGTTAACTCTCTGTTTGGGTCCTGTATCAGAACATCAGTTAACTATCTGTCTGGGTCCTGTATAAGAACATCAGTTAACTCTCTGTGTGTTGTATCAGAACATCAGTTAACTCTCTGTCTGGGTCCTGTATCAGAACATCAGTTAACTCTCTGTCTGGGTCCTGTATCAGAACATCAGTTAACTCTCTGTGTGCTGTATCAGAACATCAGTTAACACTCTGTCTGGGTCCTGTATAAGAACATCAGTTAACTCTCTGTCTGGGTCCTGTATCAGAACATCAGTTAACACTCTGTTTGGGTCCTGTATCAGAACATCAGTTAACTCTCTGTTTGGGTCCTGTATCAGAACATCAGTTAACTCTCTGTTTGGGTCCTGTATCAGAACATCAGTTAACTATCTGTCTGGGTCCTGTATAAGAACATCAGTTAACTCTCTGTGTGCTGTATCAGAACATCAGTTAACTCTCTGTTTGGGTCCTGTATCAGAACATCAATTAACTCTCTGTCTGGGTCCTGTATCAGAACATCAGTTAACTCTCTGTTTGGGTCCTGTATCAGAACATCAATTAACTCTCTGTCTGGGTCCTGTATCAGAACATCAGTTAACTCTCTTTCTGGGTCCTGTTTCAGAACATCAGTTAACTCTCTGTTTGTGTCCTGTATAAGAACATCAGTTAACTCTCTGTGTGCTGTATCAGAACATCAGTTAACACTCTGTTTGGGTCCTGTATCAGAACATCAGTTAACTCTCTGTTTGGGTCCTGTATCAGAACATCAGTTAACTCTCTGTTTGGGTCCTGTATCAGAACATCAGTTAACTATCTGTCTGGGTCCTGTATAAGAACATCAGTTAACTCTCTGTGTGCTGTATCAGAACATCAGTTAACTCTCTGTCTGGGTCCTGTATCAGAACATCAGTTAACTCTCTGTCTGGGTCCTGTATCAGAACATCAGTTAACTCTCTGTGTGCTGTATCAGAACATCAGTTAACACTCTGTTTGGGTCCTGTATCAGAACATCAGTTAACTCTCTGTTTGGGTCCTGTATCAGAACATCAGTTAACTCTCTGTTTGGGTCCTGTATCAGAACATCAGTTAACTCTCTGTCTGTGTGCTGTATCAGAACATCAGTTAACTCTCTGTGTGCTGTATCAGAACATCAGTTAACTCTCTGTCTGGGTCCTGTATCAGAACATCAGTTAACTCTCTGTGTGCTGTATCAGAACATCAGTTAACTCTCTGTTTGGGTCCTGTATCAGAACATCAGTTAACTCTCTGTCTGGGTCCTGTATCAGAACATCAGTTAACTCTCTGTCTGGGTCCTGTATCAGAACATCAGTTAACTCTCTGTTTGGGTCCTGTATCAGAACATCAATTAACTCTCTGTCTGGGTCCTGTATCAGAACATCAGTTAACTCTCTGTCTGGGTCCTGTATCAGAACATCAGTTAACTCTCTGTTTGGGTCCTGTATCAGAACATCAGTTAACTCTCTGTCTGGGTCCTGTTTCAGAACATCAGTTAACTCTCTGTCTGGGTCCTGTATAAGAACATCAGTTAACTCTCTGTGTGCTGTATCAGAACATCAGTTAACACTCTGTTTGGGTCCTGTATCAGAACATCAGTTAACTCTCTGTTTGGGTCCTGTATCAGAACATCAGTTAACTCTCTGTTTGGGTCCTGTATCAGAACATCAGTTAACTATCTGTCTGGGTCCTGTATCAGAACATCAGTTAACTCTCTGTCTGGGTCCTGTTTCAGAACATCAGTTAACTCTCTGTTTGTGTCCTGTATAAGAACATCAGTTAACTCTCTGTGTGCTGTATCAGAACATCAGTTAACACTCTGTTTGGGTCCTGTATCAGAACATCAGTTAACTCTCTGTTTGGGTCCTGTATCAGAACATCAGTTAACTCTCTGTTTGGGTCCTGTATCAGAACATCAGTTAACTATCTGTCTGGGTCCTGTATAAGAACATCAGTTAACTCTCTGTGTGCTGTATCAGAACATCAGTTAACTCTCTGTCTGGGTCCTGTATCAGAACATCAGTTAACTCTCTGTCTGGGTCCTGTATCAGAACATCAGTTAACTCTCTGTGTGCTGTATCAGAACATCAGTTAACACTCTGTTTGGGTCCTGTATCAGAACATCAGTTAACTCTCTGTTTGGGTCCTGTATCAGAACATCAGTTAACTCTCTGTTTGGGTCCTGTATCAGAACATCAGTTAACTCTCTGTCTGTGTGCTGTATCAGAACATCAGTTAACTCTCTGTGTGCTGTATCAGAACATCAGTTAACTCTCTGTCTGGGTCCTGTATCAGAACATCAGTTAACTCTCTGTGTGCTGTATCAGAACATCAGTTAACTCTCTGTTTGGGTCCTGTATCAGAACATCAGTTAACTCTCTGTCTGGGTCCTGTATCAGAACATCAGTTAACTCTCTGTCTGGGTCCTGTATCAGAACATCAGTTAACTCTCTGTTTGGGTCCTGTATCAGAACATCAATTAACTCTCTGTCTGGGTCCTGTATCAGAACATCAGTTAACTCTCTGTCTGGGTCCTGTATCAGAACATCAGTTAACTCTCTGTTTGGGTCCTGTATCAGAACATCAGTTAACTCTCTGTCTGGGTCCTGTTTCAGAACATCAGTTAACTCTCTGTCTGGGTCCTGTATAAGAACATCAGTTAACTCTCTGTGTGCTGTATCAGAACATCAGTTAACACTCTGTTTGGGTCCTGTATCAGAACATCAGTTAACTCTCTGTTTGGGTCCTGTATCAGAACATCAGTTAACTCTCTGTTTGGGTCCTGTATCAGAACATCAGTTAACTATCTGTCTGGGTCCTGTATAAGAACATCAGTTAACTCTCTGTGTGTTGTATCAGAACATCAGTTAACTCTCTGTCTGGGTCCTGTATCAGAACATCAGTTAACTCTCTGTCTGGGTCCTGTATCAGAACATCAGTTAACTCTCTGTGTGCTGTATCAGAACATCAGTTAACACTCTGTCTGGGTCCTGTATAAGAACATCAGTTAACTCTCTGTCTGGGTCCTGTATCAGAACATCAGTTAACACTCTGTTTGGGTCCTGTATCAGAACATCAGTTAACTCTCTGTTTGGGTCCTGTATCAGAACATCAGTTAACTCTCTGTTTGGGTCCTGTATCAGAACATCAGTTAACTATCTGTCTGGGTCCTGTATAAGAACATCAGTTAACTCTCTGTGTGCTGTATCAGAACATCAGTTAACTCTCTGTTTGGGTCCTGTATCAGAACATCAATTAACTCTCTGTCTGGGTCCTGTATCAGAACATCAGTTAACTCTCTGTTTGGGTCCTGTATCAGAACATCAATTAACTCTCTGTCTGGGTCCTGTATCAGAACATCAGTTAACTCTCTGTCTGGGTCCTGTTTCAGAACATCAGTTAACTCTCTGTTTGGGTCCTGTATAAGAACATCAGTTAACTCTCTGTGTGCTGTATCAGAACATCAGTTAACACTCTGTTTGGGTCCTGTATCAGAACATCAGTTAACTCTCTGTTTGGGTCCTGTATCAGAACATCAGTTAACTCTCTGTTTGGGTCCTGTATCAGAACATCAGTTAACTATCTGTCTGGGTCCTGTATAAGAACATCAGTTAACTCTCTGTGTGCTGTATCAGAACATCAGTTAACTCTCTGTCTGGGTCCTGTATCAGAACATCAGTTAACTCTCTGTCTGGGTCCTGTATCAGAACATCAGTTAACTCTCTGTGTGCTGTATCAGAACATCAGTTAACACTCTGTTTGGGTCCTGTATCAGAACATCAGTTAACTCTCTGTTTGGGTCCTGTATCAGAACATCAGTTAACTCTCTGTTTGGGTCCTGTATCAGAACATCAGTTAACTCTCTGTCTGTGTGCTGTATCAGAACATCAGTTAACTCTCTGTCTGGGTCCTGTATCAGAACATCAGTTAACTCTCTGTGTGCTGTATCAGAACATCAGTTAACTCTCTGTTTGGGTCCTGTATCAGAACATCAGTTAACTCTCTGTCTGGGTCCTGTATCAGAACATCAGTTAACTCTCTGTCTGGGTCCTGTATCAGAACATCAGTTAACTCTCTGTTTGGGTCCTGTATCAGAACATCAATTAACTCTCTGTCTGGGTCCTGTATCAGAACATCAGTTAACTCTCTGTCTGGGTCCTGTATCAGAACATCAGTTAACTCTCTGTTTGGGTCCTGTATCATAAGGTATCATGATCGTATCTCCATCTCTGTCTGTGTGTCTTTACCCAAGACACATACAGGTCAACATTCGTCTGTCTTTGTCTCTTTCTCCAGGACAGATGTGCTATCTTAATTTGACCCTGCTTCTCACAGCAGAAAACCAATCCTGCAGCAACAGGAAATGTATTAGTTAATGGACATGTGTAGGGATTGATACATTTCAGTGGAAATTACAAACTTTAGAAGCCTCTTAAAACCTTGAATACAGTACAATTTGCATTTTGCTGAGCAGGAAAATTATCTGGGACAACAGAATGATCAAATTAAGGTAGCACATCTGTATATTCTAACATCTCAGTCTGAGCGTCTTTACCTAGGACATACACTGTATCCTAACCATCTCTTTATCTCCCCATCTGAGCATCTTTACCTAGGACATACACTGTATCCTAACCATCTCTTTATCTCCCCATCTGAGCATCTTTACCTAGGACATACACTGTATCCTGATTCACATACGTCTCTGTCTGTCTGTCAGGGCTCCATCAAGAAGAAGATAGAGAAGTTGAGGAGATGGAGCTCCTGCAGCATAAAGAGGCCTTCTAAGAAGACTAAGACCAGAAGTCTGTCCACCGCTACAGAGGCACCAGAGGAGACCTGGGGGCTCAAGACCCCCGAGAGGAGGAGGCTCAAACCCATCATCGCCTCCGTCTTCGGACAGGTATAATACTGGGACAGGTGGAGCGACTCAACTGTTAGAGTCTTTACCGGTGGGAGTCCTTACCTGGGGGAGTACTTACCTGAGAAAGTAATATCCTGTTAGAGTCTTTACCTGGGGAAGTCTTTACCTGGGGAAGTCCTTACCTGGGTGAGTCCTTACCTGGGGGAGTCTTTACCTGGGGAAGTCCTTACCTGGGGGAGTCCTTACCTGGGGAAGTCCTTACCTGGGGAAGTCCTTACCTGGGGGAGTCCTTACCTGGAGGAGTCTTTACCTGGGGAGTGCTTACCCGAGGAAGTCCTTACCTGGGGGAGTCTTTACCTGGGGTGTCCATACCTGGGGGAGTCCTTACCTGGGGGAGTCCTTACCTGGGGGAGTCCTTACCTGAGAAAGTCCTTTCCTGTTAGAGTCTTTACCTGGGGATCTCTTTACCTGGGGAAGTCCTTACCTGGGGAAGTCCTTACCTGAGGGAGTCTTTACCTGGGGAAGTCCTTACCTGGGGGAGTCCTTACCTGGGGAAGTCCTTACCTGGGGGAGTCTTTACCTGGGGAGTGCTTACCCGAGGAAGTCCTTACCTGGGGGAGTCTTTACCTGGGGAGTCCATACCTGGGGGAGTCCTTACCTGGGGGAGTCCTTACCTGGTGGAGTCCTTACCTGGGGAAGTCTTTACCTGGGGGAGTCTTTACTTGGGGAGTCCTTACCCGAGGGAGTCCTTACCTGGGGGAGTCCTTACCTGAGGAAGTCCTTACCTGGGGGAGTCCTTACCTGGGGGAATCCTTACCTGGGGGAGTCCTTACCTGAGTAAATCCTTACCTGGGAGAGTCCTTACATGGGGAAGTCCTTAACTGGGGGAGTCCTTACCTGGGGGAGTCCTTACCTGGGAGAGTCCTTACCTGGGGAATTCCTTACCTGGGGGAGTCTTTTCCTGGGAGAGTCCTTACCTGGGGGAGTCCTTACCTACAGATGGCATTCCCTGAGGAAGTCCTTACCTGGGGGAGTCCTTACCTTGGGGAGTCCTTACCTACAGTCCTCCTTACCTGCGAGAGTCCTTACTTGGGGGAGTTCTTACCTGGGGAGACTTTACCTGGGGGAGTTCTTACTTGGGGGAGTCTATACCTGGGGGAATCATTACCTGGGGGAGTCTTTACCCGAGGGAGTCCATACCTGGGGGAGTCTTTACCCGAGGGAGCCCTTACCTGGGGGAGTCTTTACCTGGGGGAATCCTTACCTGGGGGAGTCTTTACCTGGGGGAATCCTTACCTTGGGGAGTCTTTATCTGGGGGAATCTGTACCTGGGGGAGTCTTTATCTGGGGGAATCTGTACCTGGGGGAGTCCTTACCTGGGAGAGTCCTTACCTGGAGAAGTCTTTTCCTGGAGGAGTCCTTACCTGGGGGAGTCCTTACCTGGGGGAGTCCTTACCTACAGACGTCCTTACCTGAGGGGGAGTCTTTACCTGGGGGAATCCTTACCTGGGGGAGTCCTTACCTGAGGAAGTCCTTACCTGGGGGAGTCCTTACCTGGGGGAGTCCTTGCCTTGGGGAGTCCTTGCTTGGGGGAGTCCTTACCTGGTGGAGTCCTTACCTGGGGGAGTCCTTACCTGGGGAAGTCCTTACTTAGGGGAGTCTTTTCCTGGGAGAGTCCTTACCTGGGGAGTCCTTACCTACAGATGGCATTGCCTGAGGAAGTCCTTACCTTGGGGAGTCCTTACCTACAGACCTCCTTACCTGCGAGCGTCCTTACTTGGGGGAGTTCTTACTTGGTGGAGTCTTTTCCTGGGGGAATCCTTACCTGTTGGAGTCTAGCTGAGGGAGTGCTAGCCTGGCAGAGTACTTGTCAAGGCATTTAGTTGTAGGTCACTTGACTTGTGAGAGTCCTTATACGTCTGTGACATCTTTACTGTTGGTCTATCTCTGTAACTTTGGGTTTCTTTACTTGTGACTTATTCCAGTCTGGTTTCATGTGGTTGTATAGAAAAGTAGTTGGAGCACTCTTCTGTGATAATATTAAATGAGAGAAGACACTCACACACAAATAACAATTGTTTAGTCTGTTCAAACACTTGTCCTGGGTTTAGTTCTCAGATGTGGAGTACCTTCACCAAGACCAGAGACATAGTACAAGAGAACGAGAGCTACAGAGAGAGAGAAGAGAGGAGAGAGAGAGGAAAAGAGAGAGAGAGAGAGGAGAGAGAAGAGAGAGGAGAGAGAAGAGAGAAGAGAGAGAGGAAAGGAGAGAAGAGAGAGAGAGAGAGGAGTGAGAGAGAGAGGAGTGAGAGAGAGAGAGAGAGAGGAGAAAGAGAGAAGAGAGAGAAGAGCGAGAGGAGTGAGAGAGAGAGAGAGAGAGGAGTGAGAGAGAGAGAGACAGAGAGAGAGAGACAGAGAGAGAGAGAGGAGAGAGAGAGAGAGAGTGAATGAAAAGAGAGGCAGGAGAGAGAGGAGAGAGAGAGAGAGAGAGAGAGAGAGAGAGAGTGAGAGAGAGAGAGACAGAGAGAGAGAGGAGAGAGAGAGAGAGTGAGAGACAGAGAGAGAGAGAGAGAGAGAGAGAGAGAGAGAGAGAGTGAATGAAAAGAGAGGGAGGAGAGCAATAAAGAGACGGGGAAATAAAGAGAAAGAGGAGAGAGAATGAATGTCAGTGTTCCTGACCCATTGTTCCCTGGGCCAAGTTTTTCTGCAGGATTAAATGCATTGAAAAATTATGAATAGAACAGGTGTCCTCATTGAAGTCAATGATACGACCGTTCCATTAATTCTATTTCTAATCATCTAATCCTATCAGTGACCTCTTGTTCTCAGGGCATAGTGAGTCAGACAAAAGTAATCACCCCAGAGTTGGGATGCCGCTAAATCAGACCTAATCAAACTCTCCCCGCACCCAACTGCCAGATTGGGAAAAAGCTGCAGCAATAAAACAATTCTGATTATGACACCAGGGTTGACCTTACGTAAGGAAGTGTAGTTATCTTATGTAAGCACTGTTCTTAGGGTTTATAGGCAGAGAAAGCATTATAGTGTTTATAGGCATGGGAAGCAGTATAGTGTTTATAGACAGAGGAAGCAGTATTGTGTTTATAGGCAGAGGAAGCAGTATAGTGTTTATAGACAGAGGAAGCAGTATAGTGTTTATAGACAGAGGAAGCAGTATAGTGTTTATAGACAGAGGAAGCAGTATAGTGTTTATAGACAGAGGAAGCAGTATAGTGTTTATAGACAGAGGAAGCAGTATTGTGTTTATAGGCAGAGGAAGCAGTATAGTGTTTATAGACAGAGGAAGCAGTGTAGTATTTATAGACAGAGGAAGCAGTATAGTGTTTATAGACAGAGGAAGCAGTATAGTGTTTATAGACAGAGGAAGCAGTATAGTGTTTATAGACAGAGGAAGCAGTATAGTGTTTATAGACAGAGGAAGCAGTATAGTGTTTATAGACAGAGGAAGGAGTATAGTGTTTATGGACAGAGGAAGCAGTATAGTGTTAATAGACAGAGGAAGCAGTATAGTGTTTGTAGACAGAGGAAGCAGTATAGTGTTTATAGACAGAGGAAGTAGTGTATTATTTATAGATAGAGGAAGCAGTATAGTGTTTATAGAGAGTGTAGCAGAGCAGCATAGATAGTAGGATTGATTGTTCAAATCAAATCAAATGTATTTGTCACATACACATGGTTAGCAGATGTTAATGCGAGTGAAGTGAAATGCTTGTGCTTCTAGTTCCGACCATGCAGTAATATCTAACAAGTAATCTAACCTAACAATTTCACAACAACTATCTTATACACACAGGTGTAAAGGAATGAATAAGAATATGTACATAAAAATGTATGAATGAGTGATGGCCGAATGGCATAGGCAAGATGCATTAGATCAGGGGTGTCAAACCCAAATACCCAGTGGGCCAAAATGTAAAACCTGAACAAAGTCACGGGCCAACATTGAACAAATTAACCTTTTAATATGGACCCAAACAAGTTTTGCTTTAACATTGAATATGGAACAAGCATCGCTTATTACCATACAATATATAATTTAATAGTGGAGACATGCAAAATCGAATTTCAAATGAAAAAACACATCAATGGCATTCATTTATTAAATAAATAAAATGTAAATAAAAATTGTATGCCTCTTTTCTATTTGCAGCCTTCTGATTTAAATACCAAAATAAACATTTTCCACTGGCTAATAATTTTACAAATAAAATGATAATAAATCAATCAACCATTCAAGCCCATGCCTTGTAGCAAGAAAAAGTGCATAAAGAAAACGTTAATTATTGCACACTGGTCTAATCTGATGTGCCCAAGCCAGATACCTGGCATCTCTTCTTGGATGCTAGTTCATCAATGTCTGGGCTCAAGCTCTGAGCTGAAGAAATCCTCAGTATCGAGCGAAGATGTTCATCAGTCAGACGTCTCCTGTGAGTTGTTTTGGTCATCTTCATCGAGGAGAAAAGTTGCTCGCATAGATAAGTGCTGCCGAACATGGAGAGCATCTGAGCAGCTTGGGTGCGGAGCTGAGGCATTGTGTCAGGGATGAACCGTGGAAACTGTGCGGCGCCCACAGCATCATACTTTGACTTCAGCGTGTCGTTGCACTGGAGTTCAATCAGCTCCATTTGGATGTTGGTTGGTGCATTTTCCACATCAACTGCGAAGGGATTACTAAGCAGTTCAAACTTACATTTCTGGGCATCGAAGTCGGCAAATCGCCGGCTAAACTCAGCGGCGAGCACACTGAGTTTTTCAGCAAACTGTGCGCATGGGAACACGGCGGTAGAGATCTGCGCTTTTATGGATTGGCAGCAGGGAAAATGGCAAGGGTTTCCTTGCAGCATCTGATTCTCCCACAGGCACAGTTTAGTTTTGAAGGCCCTCACTGCAGCGTACATGTCTGTGATGATGTGCCCCCGCCCCTGAAGCTGCAGGTTCAGCGCATCGAGATGGCTCGAGATGTCACAGAGAAAGGCCAGCTCACACAGGAACTTTTGCTCCCGGAGCTCTGCTGTATCCTTCCCTTTGGTTTCCAGGAATTGACATATTTCCTCACGCAGCTCGAAACATCTGTTCAGTACTTTTCCTCTGCGTATTCCGTCTGCGTATTCCGAACCACACTCCTCCAGAAAAGATTTAAACTGGCGGTGATTTAGACCTTTGGCTCTTATAAAGTTAACTACCTCTGTTACTGTGGTCATAACATGTTCCATCTTTAGGGCTTTGGCACACAGTGCTTCCTGATGTATGATGCAGTGGTAAACAGTTAGCTCACCTGCACAGTTCTCTTCCCGCATCTTCTCCCGAACCATGCCCACCAGTCCACTCTTTTTACCGCACATCGCTGGCGCACCATCTGTCGTTAATCCAACGAGTTTATCCCACGGCAGCTTTATTTCAGTTACACATTTGGAAACATCCTCAAAGATTTCCTTTCCTGTGGTTGTGCCATGCATTGATTTGAATCCTAATAGCTCCTCCGTAACACACAGATTTGAGTCCACTCCACGGATGAAGACTGACAGCTGAGCAGTATCAGATGCGTCGCAGCTCTCATCCACAGCGAGGGAGAACGCAACAAAATCTTTTCCCTTTTCCTTCAGCTGGTCATACAGATTGGTGGCAAGATCACATGTGCGATCAGCTACTGTGTTCCTGCTCAGGCTCACGTTTGAAAATGCTTGTTTTTTCTCTGGGCATACGAGGTCACAAACCTTCATCATGCACTTTTTCATGAACTCTCCCTCATTAAAGGGCCGGGCTGATTTTGCGATCTCTGCTGCCACTATATAACTAGCCTTTACAGCAGCCTCGCTTTGTGATGTGGCTTTTTTAAACATATTCTGTTGTGAAACCAAACTTCTTTTCATCTCCTCTACTTTCTGGCTCCTTTGAGTCATGTCCAGGTCCTTGTATTTGTCATGGTGTTTCGTTTCATAGTGTCGTCTAATGTTGTACTCCTTACTTACAGCCACGTTGACTCCACAAACAAGACAAACAGGTTTGTCTTTTACATATGTAAACAGATATTCTGCCTCCCACTTGTCCAGAAAGCTCCTGTTTTCTGCCTTTCTTTTCGCCATTTTTGGGAAGGGTTAGCTCGCTGACAGTTGTAGCGTCTATGTTGCTATGACTACTGTCACAGAGGAGAGAGCGTTTCTGGGTCCTGTCCTGATTGGCGTGCGAAAACAGCAGAGCATTATGGGATTCGTAGTATTAGTGGTGAATGCGCTGTATAATACCGGCGGGCCAGCTCTAGTAGTAATTTGGTATTGTCTCGCGGGCCAAATATAATTACCCCGCGGGCCAAATTTGGCCCACGGGCCAGAGTTTGACACCCATGCATTAGATGGTATAGAGTACAGTATGTACATATGAAAGAATAATGTAGGGTATGTAAACATTATATAAAGTGGAATTGTTTAAAGTGGCTAGTGATACATTTATTACATACATTTTTCCATTATTAAAGTGGCTAGATATTAAGTCAGTATGTTGGCAGCAGCCACTCAATGTTAGTGGTGGCTGTTTAACAGTCTGATGCCTTTGAGATAGAAGCTGTTTTTCAGTCTCTCGGTCCCTGCTTTGATGCACCTGTACTGACCTCACCTTCTGGATGATATCGGGGTGAACAGGCAGTGGCTCCGGTGGTTGTTGTCCTTGATGATCTTTTTGGCCTTCCTGTGACATCGGGTGGTGTAGGTGTCCTGGAGGGCAGGTAGTTTGCCCCCGGTGATGCGTTGTGCAGACCTCACTACCCTCTGGAGAGCCTTACGGTTGTGGGCGGAGCAGTTGCCGTACCAGACGGTGATACAGCCCGACAGGATGCTCTCGATTGCGCATCTGTAAAAGTTTGTCAGTGTTTTTGGTGAGAAGCCGAATTTCTTCAGCCCCCTGAGGTTTAAGAGGCGCTGCTGCGCCTTCTTCACCACGCTGTCTGTGTGGGTGGACCATTTCAGTTTGTCCGTGATGTGTACGCCGAGGAACTTAAAACTTTCCACCCTCTCCACTACTGTCCCGTCGATGTGGATAGGGGGCTGCTCCCTCTGCTGTTTCCTGAAGTCCACGATCATCTCCTTTGTTTTGTTGACATTGAGTGTGAGGTTATTATCCTGACACCACACTCTGAGGGCCCTCACCTCCTCCCTGTAGGCCGTCTCGTCATTGTTGGTAATCAAGCCTACCACTGTAGTGTCGTCTGCAAACTTGATGATTGAGTTGGAAGCGTGCATGGCTACGCAGTCATGGGTGAACAGGGAGTACAGGAGAGGGCTGAGAACTCACCCTTGTGGGGCCCCTGTGTTGAGGATCTTCAGGACCCAGTTGCACAAGGCGGGGTCGAGACTGGGATATGTTTTCCGCAAAGCGTCGAACCATAACATTGATGAATACGCTGATTCGGTGAGCGAGATTATTTGCAAGTGTGGTGATGTCGGTGATGTTGTACCCACAGCGTCTATTAATTAAAACATTCCCCAACCAGAAACCGTGGATTGATGGCAGCATTCGTGCAAAACTGAAAGTGCGAACCACTGCTTTTAATCAGGGCAAGGTGACCGGAAACATGACCGAATACATACAGAGTAGCTTTTCCCACCGCAAGACAATCAAACAAGCTAAGCGTCAGTATAGAGACAAAGTAGAGTCGCAATTCAACGGCTCAGACACAAGAGGTATGTGGCAGGGTCTACAGTCAATCACGGACTACAAAAGAAAAACCAGCCCCGTCGCGGACCACGATGTCTTGCTCCCAGACAGACTAAACAACTTCTTTGCTCGCTTTGAGGTCAATACAGTGCCACTGACACGGTCCTCTACCAAAACCTGCATGCTCTTCTTCTCTGCAGCCAACATGAGTAAAATATTTAAACATTTCAACCCTCACAAGGCTGCAGGCCCAGACGGCATCACTAGTCGCGTCCTCAGAGCATGCGCAGCTGGCTGGTGTGTTTATGGACATATTCAATCAATCCTTATCCCAGTCTGCTGTTCCCACATGCTTCAAGATGGCCACCATTATTCTTGTCCCCAAGAAAGCTAAGGCACTCCCTTCCGTCATCATGAAGTGCTTTAAGAGACTAGTCAAGGACCATATCACCTCCACCCTACCTGACACCCTAGACCCACTCCAATTTGTTTACCGCCCCAATAGGTCCACAGACGACCCAATCGCAACCACACTGCACACTGCCCTAACCCATCTGGGCAAGAGGAATACCTATGTGAGAATGTTGTTCATCGACTACAGCTCAGCATTTAACACCATAGTACCCTCCAAACTCATCATTAGCTCAGCATTTAACACCATAGTACCCTCCAAACTCGTCATTAGCTCAGCATTTAACACCATAGTACCCTCCAAACTCGTCATTAGCTCAGCATTTAACACCATAGTACCCTCCAAACTCGTCATTAGCTCAGCATTTAACACCATAGTACCCTCCAAACTCGTCATGAAGCTACATCTTTCTGTTGTAACCGCTGTTCATCAGCCCTTCATGTTAACACACCGTACACTGAGAAACAACAGATTAGGTGGTGGAGGAAATAAACCATAATGCTTTGACCATGAAAAATAAAGCTTTGAATTAAATACAATGTCAATGTTCAATGTTCAATGTTCACTAATGTTCAACGTTCACCTGAAGTAGGTGGAACAGAAGATGAGATGAATGCGAGAGAGGAGAGAGAGGAGAGAGAGAGAAAAAGAGGGAGGGAAAGAGAAAGATAGAAAGAAAGAGAGAGAGGAGAGAGAGAATGAGAGAAAGGGGGAGAGAGAGCGAGAGAAAGAGGGGAAACAGTCATTATATTAATCTAACATGTCCACAGATGTCTTGCTGACTCATTTGACTCCGACTGCAGTACCATTATGTTACAACATTTACAGGACTACATAAGACTCCCCATATATCATCAGGAGTCATGTAGAGAATAGACAGGGTTCTCACTGAGTCACTGTAGTTATTTAACACTTCCAGACCTAATAGGGTGACACACACATAAACAGAGAGAGAGAGAGAGAGAGAGAGATGGACAGTTGTCATTGATACTACAACTCCTGAGACTTCTCCTGAATGGATACAATGCTAGGGGCCTGCCAGCAATACTGACAATCAGACTGAATGGTACCATTGAAGGTGTGTTGTTATGGTAACAGTAATGGGTCAAGATTAGTGTTTTAGTGTTAGTGTCTCAAATGGCACCCTGTTCCCTACATAATGCACTACTTTGAAGGAGATCCCATAGGGCTAATGGTCAAAATGTGTGCACTACGTAGGGAATATGGTGCCATTTGGGACTCAGGTGGGTCAGTATGGATTTACAGCAACAACAAACAAAAAACATTCCAAAACATGATTTCCTTTTAAAGGGGATTTCTACCTCAACCCCCTGTAGTTCTGATTTCCTTTTAAAGGGGATTTCTACCTCAACCCCCTGTAGTTCTGATTTCCTTAAAGGGGATTTCTACCTCAACCCCCTGTAGTTCTGATTTCCTTAAAGGGGATTTCTACCTCAACCCCCTGTAGTTCTGATTTCCTTAAAGGGGATTTCTACCTCAACCCCCTGTAGTTCTGATTTCCTTTTAAAGGGGATTTCTACCTCAACCCCCTGTAGTTCTGATTTCCTTAAAGGGGATTTCTACCTCAACCCCCTGTAGTTCTGATTTCCTTAAAGGGGATTTCTACCTCAACCCCCTGTAGTTCTGATTTCCTTAAAGGGGATTTCTACCTCAACCCCCTGTAGTTCTGATTTCCTTAAAGGGGATTTCTACCTCAACCCCCTGTAGTTCTGATTTCCTTAAAGGGGATTTCTACCTCAACCCCCTGTAGTTCTGATTTCCTTTTAAAGGGGATTTCTACCTCAACCCCCTGTAGTTCTGATTTCCTTAAAGGGGATTTCTACCTCAACCCCTGTAGTTCTGATTTCCTTAAAGGGGATTTCTACCTAAAACCCCCTGTAGTTCTGATTTCCTTAAAGGGGATTTCTACCTCAACCCCCTGTAGTTCTGATTTCCTTAAAGGGGATTTCTACCTCAACCCCCTGTAGTTCTGATTTCCTTAAAGGGGATTTCTACCTCAACCCCCTGTAGTTCTGATTTCCTTAAAGGGGATTTCTACCTTTCATTCTTTCATTCTGCCTGTTGCTCTGCAAGTCATTGATCTCCATGGCAACAGAGCTATTGACAGAAGGACAAAAACAGCAAAAATGATCAGAAAAGTTTTACATTGACATTTTTGTAATTTAGTAGACGCTGTTATCCATAGAGACTTAAAGGAGCAATTAGGGTTAAGTGCCTTGCTCATGGTCACTGATTTTCCACCTAGTTGGCTCCGGGATTCAAACACTCTCAACCGCTACGCTTCCTGCTGCCCTGGGATGAGGGAGAGGTGAAAAAGGGAAGATAGATTGATTGGGAATCATTGAGAGGGATGGAGGGATGGAGGGAGGGTTATGGTGGTGAAATTAAACCACTCAGAGGATAAAATGATGCCTTTACAGACAGATTCACTCTCAGATGAGACTAGAAGGTGGTTAAAGACTCGTCTTAGGACCTAGCATAGGAAAAACTACAGGAAATAGTTTAAAATAATACTTAGGAAAAACTACAGGAAATAGTTCAAAATAACACTTAGGAAAAACTACATGAAATAGTTCAAAATAACACTTAGGAAACACTACATGAAAAGTAACATTAAGAAAGGAGATGGTTCAAATCGAGTCGATTGACACACGTGTCTGTTTAAGCTGGAGATATCTAACACGATGGGGTTCTCTGTTTGCTCTAAGACCCGGGACGGGACTCGTCTGAAGGTAACCTGAAGGTAACCCAGTACCGGGTCAAAAAATACATGGAAGTAACACAAAAAAAGAGATAAATATGTGTCCACAAAATAAATATACACAGTATTTCCTGAGCTTTCTTATGTCTCAAAGATATAGGACAGACACTTCAAAACGTTATGATTAATATTTGGACTGTTTGTTTTGCCTTTTCATGAATGTGTTAATTAATTTGTTTCTCTGGGCTACAGTGGTAAAGGCCAATTTCCATAGCTGTGGGAAGTAAGGGTGCTGAAGGTGCTGTAAAAATAAGATAAATCATAGATATATACAGTGGGGAGAACAAGTTTTTGATACACTGCCGATTTTGCAGGTTTTACTACTTGCAAAGCATCTAGAGGTCTGTAATTTTTATCATAGGTACACTTCAACTGTGAGAGACGGAATATAAAACAAAAATCCAGAAAATCACATTGTATGATTTTTAAGTAATTCATTTGCATTTTATGAGGAAGGTGAGGGATCAGCCCAGAACTACACGGCAGGACCTGGTCAATGATCTGAAGAGAGCTGGGACCACAGTCTGTTTTAGATTCTGTCTCTCACAGTGGAAGTGTACCTATGATACAAATTACAGACCTCTAGATGCTCTGTAAGTAGGAAAACCTGCAAAATCGACAGTGAATCAAATACTTGTTCTTCCCACTGTATATATAAACAGACAGTTCAAACAAGCTGAGCTGATCTGACATAGTCGTTTGACAGCTGTCATACAGAATATAAGTGATTATCTCTCTCTATTTCTCTATCCCTCTCTCCCTCTCTCTCACTGTCTTTCTAGCCCACTGTCTTTCTCTCTGGTCTCGCTCTCCTTCTGTCATTGTGGCCCTATTGTAATCCATTCCAATCATTCTAGAACATACCAGACAACGCAAATCTCATATACAGTAGATGAAGAAAACACAATCACACTACACACTACAGGTCTATAGGAAATTATGGAGAGCGTGGGAGTATCAATGGGAAATATGGAACAATCCAGTGAGAGAGAGTGAGAGAGAGTGAGAGTGAGAGTGAGAGTGAGAGTAAGAGTGAGAGTGAGAGTGAGAGAGAGAAATAGAGAGTGAGAGATAGACATAGAGAGAGCGAGTGAGACGGAGATAGAAGAGATAAGAAGAGAGAGAAAGACAGGAAGAGACACCATTGTTAAAGTAACAGACTAGATCAGGGGTACGTAACCCTGTACCAGGAGTGCTGCAGGAACTGCAGGGTTTTGTTCCAACTAGGCTTCACACCTGACCAACTGAGCTAATTGATCAAACCTACCCAGAGTTTACAAAGCTATACATGCATGTACCTACTACACATACAAGAACCAACACAATATATATATATAATGATTGTATCTTCTGTGATGACAATCTAAAACCTGTCAACTTCCAAATGAACAAGCAACGACATGCTGCTGTTGGCCTCAATGTTTGATGTAGTGTAGAACTATAATATGTGTGTGAGTGTTTGTTTGTTTCACAGTTCATTCTGAGATATCTGATGCCTGGATATGTGTACTAGAGAGAGGGGAGAGGTAGGAGAGGAGGAGAGAGAGGAGAGGAAAGGAAGGAGATGAGGAGAGAGAGGAGAGGTAGAAGAGAAAGGAGAGGAAGGAAAGGAGGAGATAGAGGAGAGGAGGAGAGAGAGGAAACAAAGGAGAGGAAGAAAGGAAGGAGAAGAGGAGAGATGAGAGAGAGGAGAGGAGGAGAGAGAGGAAAGGAAGGAGAGGATGAGAGAGAGGAGAGGAAGAGAGGAAACCAAGGAGAGGAGGAGAGAGAGGAAACAAAGGAGAAGAGGAGAGAGAGGAGAGGAGGAGAGGGGGAGAGGAAACAAAGGAGACGAGGAGAGAGAGGAGAGGAGGAAATAGAGGAAAGGGAGGAGAGAGAGGAGAGAAGGAGAGGGGAGAGAGGAGAGGTAGGAGAGAGGAGAGGAGGAAAGAGGGGAGAGAAGGAGAGAGGGGAGAGAGGAGAGGAGGAGAGAGAGGAGAGAAGGAGGGAGGGGAGAGAAGAGGAGAGAGAGAAAGGAGGAAAGAGAGGAGAGGAGGAAAGATCGGGGAGATGTATCTTGCAGTGGAAAATATACAAATGTGTCTTTTGATGGAAAACCCATGAGACAGATGAACTAGTGAATGAATCAGTGTTGCGTGAGTCAGTAGGACTAGACAGATGATGACTAGATGTTACAACAGATGACACACACACAACACAGCAGACTATTGCATTTAACTTGATTAAAGTTCCGCTCAACCTTCAAGAGGCTCAGAGGAAAGGGTCAGGAAGCAGTCACACACGCAGACAGACGCAGGCTCACACACGTAAGAACACACACACGTAGTTACGCAAGCACACACACACACAGACCCAAGCTCTCTGTCTCTCTCTCTCTCTCTCTCTCAAACACACACACACACACACACACACACACACACACACACACACACACACACACACACACACACACACACACACACACACACACACACACACACACACACGCACGCCTCTGTGCCTTTCCAGAGCATTGTGATCCAGAGTCCAGGTTAAACCAGGGTCAGGATGGCCTGTCTTCTGAACACCATCATAAAGTTGTTGACTCTGTGACATGAGATTGTTATTAAGAAGTGTTTCTTCACTCTCTCCTGTCATCCTACTATGTCTAAGCCTGCGTCCCAAACTGGCACCCTATTCCCTACATAGTGGACGACTATTGGGCCCTGGTTAAAAGTAGTGCACTATATAGGGAATAGGGATGCCTTTTTGGGATACAACCTAAGAGATCTGTTGTGTTTAATGCCGTTGAAAAGAGGAGACAATCACATTTCCTCTGCTGTTTGATCCGGGGTTACATGTGTTGTTACTTGACTGTAGGTTTATTCCTCAGCTGTGGACACAACATGACATCACACCGAGGAGTCAGAGGACTATGGTTTTACATGTGAAGTGCTGTTTGCTGAATGTGGACTTTCTTTCCCTGTTCTGTATGAAGCCCTTCAGTTATCAGACATGGTCATTCAGGGGTCGTTCCACGTTGCCTTTCGTCTCCCTTTCATATTTTAAGTAGAAATGATGCACCAATATTGAATTTTAAAATCTTGTTATATTAATTGAAGTGCACTTTAACACAGACCACATGGAGAATTCAATAAATCTGATTTTTTTCTACGAATACAGACTTGCTCCGTGCACCTCTGTGAACTCTAGGAACATTTTAACCCACCGAACCCTGACGTTTCTCCAAGTTTTCAGCATCATTGTAAAGCCCTATTTATTTGTTGCTTTGAGAAAGTAACTTCTGAATATGATTATTTATTTGATGTGATTAGTGATTCATTTACATCTGTCTCTCATTTTAAAATCAACACCGTCTACGTGAACTGAACTCTCCTTTTAATACGGTGAAACTATTCTCTTTCTTTTCAAAAGAAACCAGAAACGATGGTGTAAAAGCAGGCGAGCTGGTTCTACCCTTCCTGGTCATTTTCTGGTGTGTTGTTTGGTGGAGTGTCCACCTGTAACCCATTAGATAGAGAGGAAGGCTTGAACAATTTAACAAAGAAGAGACACATATTGGGTTCAGTTGTCACTCCCTGTTGCACACAACACGTTTCCATTCCTCCTGTCACTAGGAGATTTAAGGCAGACGAAATCGTCAACCCTGTAACGGTCAACCCTGTTTACGGTCAACCCTGTTACGGTCAACCCTGTTACAGTCAACCCTGTTACGGTCAATACTGTTACGGTCAACCCTGTTACGGTCAACCCTGTTACAGTCAACCCTGTTACGGTCAATACTGTTACGGTCAACCCTGTTACGGTCAACCCTGTTCCAGTCAACCCTGTTCCAGTCAACCCTGTTACAGTTAACCCTGTTACGGTCAACCCTGTTACGGTCAACCCTGTTACGGTCAACCCTGTTACGGTCAACCCTGTTACAGTCAACCCTGTTACGGTCAACCCTGTTACAGTCAACCCTGTTCCAGTCAACCCTGTTCCAGTCAACCCTGTTACAGTCAACCCTGTTACAGTCAACCCTGTTTACGGTCAACCCTGTTACGGTCAACCCTGTTACAGTCAACCCTGTTACGGTCAATACTGTTACGGTCAACCCTGTTACGGTCAACCCTGTTACAGTCAACCCTGTTACGGTCAATACTGTTACGGTCAACCCTGTTACGGTCAACCCTGTTCCAGTCAACCCTGTTCCAGTCAACCCTGTTACAGTTAACCCTGTTACGGTCAACCCTGTTACGGTCAACCCTGTTACGGTCAACCCTGTTACGGTCAACCCTGTTACAGTCAACCCTGTTACGGTCAACCCTGTTACAGTCAACCCTGTTCCAGTCAACCCTGTTCCAGTCAACCCTGTTCCAGTCAACCCTGTTACAGTCAACCCTGTTACAGTCAACCCTGTTTACGGTCAACCCTGTTACGGTCAACCCTGTTACAGTCAACCCTGTTACGGTCAATACTGTTACGGTCAACCCTGTTACGGTCAACCCTGTTACAGTCAACCCTGTTACGGTCAATACTGTTACGGTCAACCCTGTTACGGTCAACCCTGTTACAGTCAACCCTGTTCCAGTCAACCCTGTTACAGTCAACCCTGTTACGGTCAACCCTGTTACGGTCAACCCTGTTACGGTCAACCCTGTTACGGTCAACCCTGTTACAGTCAACCCTGTTACAGTCAACCCTGTTACAGTCAACCCTGTTACGGTCAACCCTGGTACGGTCAACCCTGTTACGGTCAACCCTGTTACGGTCAACCCTGTTACAGTCAACCCTGTTACAGTCAACCCTGTCACAGTCAACCCTGTTACGGTCAACCCTGTTACGGTCAACCCTGTTACGGTCAACCCTGTTACAGTCAACCCTGTTACAGTCAACCCTGTTACAGTCAACCCTGTTATTTTATTTGACACTTACTCTAGTCATGTTTTTAGTTAACCTCTTTACAGTGGAGGCTGCTGTGGGGAGGACGGCTCATGATAAAGGCAGGAAACCATGTGTTGGATGATGTTGATGCCTTTACACTTATTCCTCTCCAGCCATTACCACGTGATCATCCTCCCTAATTAAGGTGCCACCAGCCTCCTGTGGCTCTTTATGACACAATGTTACAATTAAATCTGATCTAAAGTGTTTTTGAGACCAAAAAGTTACAATTCTCAAAAGGTCCTGAACTAGTGCCACTTTGTTTACATACTCATCTCATATGTATATACTGTACTCGATACCATCTACTGTATCTTGCCTATGCTGCTCTGTACCATCACTCATTCATATATCCTTATGTACATATTCTTTATCCCCTTACACTGTGTACAAGACAGTAGTTTTGGAATTGTTAGTTAGATTACTTGTTGGTTATTACTGCATTGTCGGAACTAGAAGCACAAGCATTTCGCTACACTCGCATTAACATCTGCTAACCATCTGTATGTGACAAATAAAATTTAATTTGATTTGATTTGATTAGTGCAACCATCCTCATAATACAAAAAAAAGTACCATCTTTATTTCAGGTAGGCTACCCTAAGAATGGGTCAACCGGAGGAAGACATGTATATAAATTGCTCAACAGCATTCACTATGATCTGACAGAGCTGGCCTAGTTGGAACCCAAGCCTGCACACTCAGTGGTCCTCAACCGGAGAGTCAGACGGTGACCATTGATCTTCTGATTGTGTTAGACTGCCATCTAGTGAGGATTCTCTAGAATGACTGCCTCTAGTCGTCTAGATTGAGTACTGCAGCCTCTCATGCAAAACTGGGCTTGGTGCTGTAGTTAGTGTTGGGACGTTCCATTGCAGTTTGCTATAGATTGATACAGAGAGGGGGAGAGGGAGGGAGGGAGCTCTATCAAAATATGGAGATACAGAATACAGGAAGGGAGAGAGAGGCAGAGAGAGAGAGAGGGAGACAGAGGGAGTGATAGAGGGAGAGAGAAGTGACAAGGGGGTGAGAGAGAAGAAAGAGAGAGGGGGTGATACAAAGAGCGATAGAACGAGAGAGAGAGATACAGAGGGAGACAGGGAGTGATAGAGGCAGAGAGAGAGAGAGAGAGAGAGAGAGAGAGAAAGAGAGAGAGAGAGAGAGAGAGAGAGAGAGAAGAAAGAGAGAGGGGGTGATACGAAGAGCAATAGAACAAGACAGAGAGATACAGAGGGAGGAGTGTGTGTGATTGCCCTTCCAATATGACAATAGGTATTAGTGCTGTGGTGCCCAGCTCTACTCTAATGGCCTGGACACACAGCTACTCTCTACTGTAGTCACCACACTGCTGGTGGAGCAAACACACACACAAACACTTTCAGCACAAACTCACACTTACGCAAATTACATTTAGGAGGAAAAAAATTGACAATTTCTCAAATGATCATAATGTACAACTTGAACATATTCCAGCAGCAATTTCAGGGCTTATTTGATCATGAAGATATGAAGTACATAATCGTTTTTCATAATACAACTATTACATCATAATTCACTGTGACATTTTCACCCTCATATTCTTCATCCATTTCTCATAATGCTGATACCATCTGTCTCATTTGTGCCAGAATCTTCTTCCCAATCATCCACGGCAAAACGAGACAATGTTGGCTTCTAACTGTTGCTTGACATTCTAACTGTTCCTAGACATTCTAACTATTCCTAGACATTCTAACTGTTCCTAGGCATTCTAACGGTTCCTTAACATTCTAAATGTTCCTAGACATTCTAACTGTTGCTAGACATTCTAACTGTTCCTAGACATTCTAACGGTTCCTAAACATTCTAAATGTTCCTAGACATTCTAACTGTTCCTAGACATTCTAACTGTTCCTAGACATTCTAACTGTTCCTAGACATTCTAACTGTTCCTAGACATTCTAACTGTTCCTAGACATTCTAACTGTTCCTAGACATTCTAACTGTTCCTAGACATTCTAACTATTCCTAGACATTCTAAATGTTCCTAGACATTCGAACTGTTCCTAGACATTCTAACTGTTCCTAGACATTCTAAATGTTCCTAGACATTCTAACTGTTCCTAGACATTCTAACTGTTCCTAGACATTCTAACTATTCCTAGACATTCTAAATGTTCCTAGACATTCGAACTGTTCCTAGACATTCTAACTGTTCCTAGACATTCTAACTGTTCCTAGACATTCTAAATGTTCCTAGACATTCTAACTGTTCCTAGACATTCTAACTGTTCCTAGACATTCTAACTGTTCCTAGACATTCTAACTGTTCCTAGACATTCTAACTGTTCCTAGCCATTCTAACTATTCATAGACATTCTAAATGTTCCTAGACATTCGAACTGTTCCTAGACATTCTAACTGTTCCTAGACATTCTAAATGTTCCTAGACATTCTAACTGTTCCTAGACATTCTAACTGTTCCTAGACATTCTAACTATTCCTAGACATTCTAAATGTTCCTAGACATTCGAACTGTTCCTAGACATTCTAACTGTTCCTAGACATTCTAACTGTTCCTAGACATTCTAAATGTTCCTAGACATTCTAAACGTTCCTTGATATTGCATTCTAAATGTTCTAAAGCAGGAGTCTCATGTAACCCCTGCTTTAAGCAGTATTTAAACTGTATTACTACGCTGGCTGTTTAAATCCAAGCAATGCCTTTATCTTCTGTTGGAACCCAAGTCCTGCTGGGTAGATCCACACAGAAAGAACAGCTGGCCAAGAACCCAAAACATCTGCAAGAGGAGAATATAGAAATAGAATGGATAGAATAAAAATGAGGTGTGAGGTTGACCATGAGGTTAGATTTGAACAGTTAGGAGGCAAAATGAGATGTGAGATTGACCATGAGGTTAGATTTTAACAGTGAGGAGGCAAAATGAGGTGTGAGGTTGACCATGAGGTTAGATTTTAACAGTTAGGAGGCAACATGAGATGTGAGATTGACCATGAGGTTAGATTTTAACAGTGAGGAGGCAAAATTAGATGTGAGATTGACCATGAGGTTAGATTTTAACAGTTAGGAGGCAAAATGAGATGTGAGATTGACCATGAGGTTAGATTTTAACAGTGAGGAGGCAAAATGAGGTATGAGATTGACCATGAGGTGAGATTTTAACAGTTAGGAGGCAAAATGAGATGTGAGATTGACCATGAGGTTAGATTTTAACAGTGAGGAGGCAAAATGAGGTGTAAGGTTGACCATGAGGTTAGATTTTAACAGTGAGGAGGCATAGGAGGAAGATGTGCTTTATCTTGCCATTGTGAGGCTTTTTATTTGCTAAGTGAGGATAAATGAGCCGGGGAACTGTACAATTACTTACAAAATCAAATAGGACGATGAACAGAAAGGCAGGTCTAATAAACTGACATGATTAACATAAAACTCTAACAGAAGACCACCAGGGCTTCATTTCCTGTAAAGCCAGCAGCATGCCACCCTGTTATATGTCTGTCTTGCCTGTCTCTCTCAAACAATGGCTTGCTTCTTGTAGCAATACCCATTACCCAGAATGCATCGCAAACCCTACTAATTACCTAATTGACAATCAACTTCAATGACGGTATGAAAATGGAACACAAACACATTCAGGTCATAAACATACATGTTACCACCAAACCACACTTTCAATAATGGTGTTCACATGATTTAAAACAACAAAATTCGTCCCCCGGGAATAAGCTACTACCACAATAACCCTTACCGTAAAAACCCTTACCGTAAAAACCCTTACCGTAAAAACCCTTGCCTCCATTTGACGTCACAACTATGAGCAGGAAATGGACCAAACCCACTTGCATCAATGAGGCAATAAAAGATAATCCTCGACATTTATTTTGTTCTACTATACCTGGACCTTGTGATCTCCCTTTCCTCTTTCTGACATCTCCTCTCTATCGCTCCCTTTCCTCTTTCTGACATCTCCTCCTCTCTAACCCTCCCTTTCCTCTTTCTGGCATCTCCTCCTCTCTATCCCTCCCTTTCCTCTTTCTGGCATCTCCTCCTCTCTAACCCTCCCTTTCCTCTTTCTGGCATCTCCTCTCTATCCCTCCCTTTCCTCTTTCTGACATCTCCTCTCTATCGCTCCCTTTCCTCTTTCTGACATCTCCTCTCTATCCCTCCCTTTCCTCTTTCTGACATCTCCTCCTCTCTATCCCTCCCTTTCCTCTTTCTGGCATCTCCTCCTCTCTAACCCTCCCTTTCCTTTTTCTGGCATCTCCTCCTCTCTATCCCTCCCTTTCCTCTTTCTGGCATCTCCTCCTCTCTATCCCTCCCTTTCCTCTTTCTGGCATCTCCTCCTCTCTATCCCTCCCTTTCCTCTTTCTGGCATCTCCTCCTCTCTAACCCTCCCTTTCCTCTTTCTGACATCTCCTCTCTATCCCTCCCTTTCCTCTTTCTGACATCTCCTCTCTATCCCTCCCTTTCCTCTTTCTGACATCTCCTCTCTATCCCTCCCTTTCCTCTTTCTGACATCTCCTCTCTATCCCTCCCTTTCCTCTTTCTGACATCTCCTCCTCTCTATCCCTCCCTTTCCTCTTTCTGGCATCTCCTCTCTATCCCTCCCTTTCCTCTTTCTGGCATCTCCTCTCTATCCCTCCCTTTCCTCTTTCTGACATCTCCTCTCTATCCCTCCCTTTCCTCTTTCTGACATCTCCTCTCTATCCCTCCATTTCCTCTTTCTGGCATCTCCTCCTCTCCATCCCTCATTTTCTACTAGTCCCATCGCTCTATTCCTTTAATCTGAAATGTTGAGGATTAAAAAGGCATCCCGTTTCCCCTCTAATTCCCCCCCCCCTCCCTCTCAATTCTGTCAAACTGGTGATTTGCAGAGTGAGTGAGTGAGTGAGGAAAAGAACGATAAAGGGCTGATATTGACTAAATTGAGGGTAATCAAGGGAACATAAATGGAGTGAAAGAGAGAGAGAGAGAGAGAGAGAGAGAGAGAGAGAGAGAGAGAGAGAGAGAGAGAGGGAGAGAGAGAGAGAGAGAAATAAACCGACTATAGAATCACCTTGCTCTCCTAATTTATCCTGCCGGTAGCACCATGTGTGAGGGTTCCCACCAATTCAAGGAGCGTTGACCAGAGACACATGGCGACCGCATGGCAACCTAGTCTCTCAATAGACCAATCGAATCATTGATTCAGCAGTTAGGAGGACCTCATTGGCTGGATTATTATCTTGATTATCATCAACATCAGTAGTGTTCTATTGGTGGCTGAAGAGCTCAATTCTGGGATAGATTAGAACTTTAGGTTTGGGCCGGGACTTTGGCTGGAGAGTTTATGTAATAGCTAACTGGAGAGAGGGAGGGAGAGAGGAGAGGGACGGGGCACGGGACAGAGGGAAAGAGAGGGGGAGGAGAGGAGGACTCAGAGAGAAAGAAAAGCTGATGGGAAATAAGAGAAGCAAAATGAGGAAGGTAAGGGATTATTCCTCAATTATTTACTGTCGTTTAGATTATTTGTGTATTTAGTATTGGAGATCTATTGATTCTATAGATGTGAGAGAGACAGACTGATGTTTTCTTTTTTTACTGTAGGCGGTGTGAAAGTTACCTTTCTAAGACTTGCAATGTGCATGACTTCAAAAAAAATCGACATTGTTTCTTGCACATTGACTTTTAGCTGAATCAGAAATATCATTTTTTAAATGTTTATTAGCATTGACGACACTGAGTTGACTGTACAGAATATTGGTTCATACACGCTGCTAGGAACGACTGAAACCAGGAAGCATTGCTACTTTAGTGATCTGGTCTACAGCCTAGTGTGTCTTAGAACAATAAGGAACAGGGCTGAACAACTGCTTCACTCACCTGCCATTTTTATTGGCTGAACACACCTTTTCTGATCATTCTGATTGGTTGGCATGTGGTTGGTTAATCGATCTGATTGGTTCCCCTCCCTAAGGGGGTATTGCCCTCGGAGGGGAGCGGAGCCCCATTGGCTGCGGCGGCAATGCCGGGGGGTGTGGGGGCCCTGGAGGAAGAAGAGGAGGAAGATGAAAGGAGAAGAGTGTTTGAGGAGCCGTTGTGTGCTGTGGTCCAGAACTGCACCGTTCTACACAACATCGTGGGCCCCGCCTGCATCTTCCTCAGAGAGGCGTTCATTCAGAGCCAGCTCGTATGTAACCTTACAGAGATACACACACACACACACACACACACACACACACACACACACACACACACACACACACACACACACACACACACTCTAAAGTAAACTACATACTATACTGATATAATAGTCATCCATTTATCGATTTCAGACATTTTGTCTGAACAAATCACCAGTTCTCTGTGATCCTTGACAAACTTTTAAAAGAGTGTAACACCATATCAGCTTGTACGTTCACCAAGATCTTACATCCATCCCATAATATCATTACCATCATGATCCCTTCATCAAACGTCACCCTGTCCACAGCTCTGATCCTATCCACAGCTCTGATCCTATCCACTCACCACCCTGTCCACAGCTATGATCCTATCCACTCACCACCCTGTCCACAGCTCTGATCCTATCCACTCACCACCCTGTCCACAGCTCTGATCCTACCAACTCACCACCCTGTCCACAGCTCTGATCCTATCCACTCACCACCCTGTCCACAGCTCTGATCCTATCCTCAGCTCTGATCCTATCCCCTCACCACCCTGTCCACAACTCTGATCCTATCCTCAGCTCTGATCCTATCCCCTCACCACCCTGTCCACAACTCTGATCCTATTCACAGCTCTGATCCTGTCCACAGCTCTGATCATATCCACTCACCACCCTATCCACAGCAATGATCATATCCACTCACCACCCTGTCCACAGCTCTGATCCTATCCACTCATCACCCTGTCCACAGCTCTGATCGATCCTACCCACAGCTCTGATCCTATCCACAGCTCTGATCCTATCCACTCACCACTTTGTCCACAGCTCTGATTCTATTCCACAGCTTTGATCCTATCCACCCACCACCCTATCTACAGCTCTGATCCTATCCACAGCTCTGATCCTATCCACTCACCACCCTGTACACAGCTCTGATCCTATCCACAGCTCTGATCCTATCCACAGCTCTGATACTATCCACTCAATATTAGGTTATATTTCTATGACACCAGCATCACCCCTGTGACATCGTCATCACCATTACATTCTGAGCAGCATGATTGGAGGAAACCACTTCTACATCATCTCCACCAAAGACCATCTGCCAACCCTGTGAGTGTCTCATATCCATTGAATCTGCTATGAATCGTTGTTAGTATATTTACTTTACATATAGAGCACCGTGCAACATTATTTTAGCAAGCAACACGTTCAATGGTATACCACATCCTGCTGTGTTTTATGTCAGAATCTCCCATTGTGAAGTGGGAATAATACTGTGAAATTGTAACAATGATGATAATGTCCAATTAGTGTAAGAGCTGTTTGAAAAGAGCACATTGAAAATTCAGCTTGTTTTGCATGGGTGGATTTTTGGCCTGCCTGGCGACATCACCAGTTGATTTAAGTTAATAGACCAATAGCAAAGGGAGATTCAAACCTCACTGCCAATAACAGCTATTCTTCAGGTTACATTTGCCTCCCATTTGTCTCAATGTCTTGCTCAGACCACTCCCAGACTTTCCTAGCAAGTGTATTGCTTGAGAAACGTAATTTAGCTAAAAAGCCACTTTTTGATCATTTTAATTAAAAACAATTACAGTAAGGGATACTTCGGGATTTTTGCACTTCCCAAGAGTTAGATGAACTTGTGTATACCATTTTTATGTCTGCATGCAGTTTGAAGGAAGCAATGACTGCATGCTAGCTGTACCTGTAGACTTCCAGCCATTGCTCTAACGCTACTTAGCATTGGCTTGGAAAACTACCTCTAACTTCCTTAATACTGGACGCAGAGACATACAAAAAAAAGGTATCCACGAGTTGATCTGACTCTGGGGAAGTAGATAAAGGGAACAGTACCAAAACCCTGAAGGATCCCTTTAATTGATACCCAGAAAGGACTTGATCGAGATAAAATCCTTAAAGTTCCTACGTTTTGAGTAGAACAAACAAAGATAAAAGAGAACGAAGTCCTAGAACAGATTGTTCTGTAGATGTTGTTGAAGTGTGTGGCGATGACATGGTCAGTGCTCAGCCTGTTCCTCAACTTTGTAATTTAGATGATGGATTCATCTCCTGCTCACCGAGCGAGCAGCGTCTGATATGGCCTCTTATTCCAGATGAATGTCTTTGTTCGAGTGAGAAGAGATCATATTGTATCAGTCCCAAGTGGCACCCTATTCCCTATTTAGTGCACTACTTTTAACCAGGGCTCTGGTCAAAAGTAGTGCACTACATAGGGAATAGGGTGCCATTTTGTACACATCCATAATCACACACATAGGGGAGTAATTTCCTGATAGCAGCTATGCTAGGCTAATGCTAAGTACTATTAGCCAGGTGTTTTTTCCCCATTTGGGCCAGGTACTTAGAGTAACTGACGAGCTAGCACTTGATAGAGGATCTGTCCTTAGATGAACTGTTGGGGAGAAATATCACATGTGTGGAGATGGTGTGGTTTTGATTCCGTCATTTTGAATTGGAGATGCTTATTAGTGATGGGTATTTCATGAACCAACAGCTTTTTTTGATGAACGATGGAAATCGAATCGCATTAGTAAAAGAGCCGTTCATTTGGCGCCCTGATTTGCATACTGCTCTTACTGCTTTATGAGCTCAAAACAATGATTATCTGCAGATACGTTACAGCAACATTATCTAACGTTACAACATTATCTAAAGAGGGTGAATCCTCACTGCAGAAACAATACATAGCGGGGAGAGCACGTCATTCTGGTCGCTCATTTTAGCAATGCGTAACAAAAATTGCAGCAGATCTACGTTAACACTTTGGCCAGGTAAAAAATGCATTTGAATGTGCATCTAACGGTCTGATATAATGGTAGCATACTTTTTGGGCTTTACGTTAGAGATGTTTCAATGTGTTCACGGTTCTGAAGAGCCGTTCGGCAGCCAAACGATGCGCCTCACAGAAAAGTTTCAGGAACGCCCATCCCTCATGCTGATAGGAGGCCAGCATAGAGGCATGTGGGCAGGGATTGGTCAATTTGAAAGCGATGGACCGTTGAACCAATGAACCAACCACAGAGTGTAGTACTGCTATCTATACAGGGCTGCCAATCGATCAGATCATTAGAACCTCTTCTACAAAGGTTTGACCTAAAAGCTACAAAGGCGAGGAGGGTAAATGGCAGGGATTCGGACCATTTGAACCACTCATGTTATTATGAGTTAGAATGGCATAAGGGTTAATAGTCTATTGATACTGAACACAAAGTACTGGTTATGTAATCCTACAATCCCCTGTTCTCTGAAATGGAGAGGAACGCTGATCTCATGTCTGAGACCAGTTGGAGGTGTCTGTAGGTCCAGAGTGGATTTATGAGCTATGATGGTGCATATTGCTAGGGATATGAACCTATAAGAGCTATGATGGTGCATATTGCTGGGGATATGAACCTATAAGAGCTATGATGGTGCATATTGCTAGGGATATGAACCTATAAGAGCTATGATGATGCGTATTGCTGGGGATATGAACCTATACGAGCTGTGATGATGCATATTGCTGGGGATATGAACCTATAAGAGCTATGATGATGCGTATTGCTGGGGATATTTACCTATAAGAGCTGTGATGATGCGTATTGCTGGGGATATGAACCAATAAGAGCTATGATGATGCGTATTGCTGGGGATTTGAACCTATAAGTCCAACCAAGCCCCAACACCTTGGTTGGAAGGTGAAAGTCTAAATACAATTGTGTGTGTCTGTGTGTAAACAAGTCGATGAGCATAGTGCCTATCATCATTAGTAATTTATCTTGATGAGCATAGTGCCTATCATCATTAGTCATTTATCTTGATACTGTTTAGCATACATACAATCTCTCTCCTGTTCACTCTAATCCAATCCTGTTGTATTACTATTCCTGGGGATGTGGTTGTGATGTCATTGGCTGTCAGTCACAGAACAGAGCAGAAGACAGAACATGTGTGAAACAAGGCCATCGGGACACATTCCAAACTCTCCAGCCACCCTAGAAAGCACACGGCCGGGAGGAAATGGGTGTGCTTAGGGTAATTGTTTCAACAAAAGTAGAGAAAAAACTCTCAATTGCTGTGAATTAGAAGCCTTTGTGCATTTAGATTACATCATAGTATTAACACTGACGTTCGGGTCATCATTAAAATGACGTGTTATTAGTCACGTGCTTAGCAGATGTTATTGCGGGTGGAGCAAAAGGCTTGTTTGTGGGTGTAGGGTAATTCTTTCTGACATTCATCAGAAAGAATGACAAAGCTTTTGATATCATTGAGATAAATGATGGACTTTGAGTTTGTGAACGAGAGATGTGTGCCTTTACTTGTAGCAAGCAGATGTGGCTTATTATGGCTGCGTCATCACCTCAGCATCAGTAGAGCTGTGACTATCCTCCACCATCCAAACTCAACATCTTACATGCATCCTATAGAAGTATCTCTGGTTTAGGACTCAAAACATTACTGTATTTATTTTTAATTTGTATTTAACCTTTATTTAACTAGGCAAGTCAGTTAAGAACAAACTCTTATTTACAATGGCGGTCTACCAAAAGGCAAACGGTCTCTTGCGGGGGCGGGGCCTGGGATTAAAATAAATAAATGAAAACAGTATAAATAGGACAAAACACACATCACAACAGGAGAGACAACACAACACTACATGAAGAGAGACCTAAGACAACAACATAGCAAGGCAGCAACACATGACAACACAGCATGGTAGCAACAAAACATAACATGGTAGCAACACAACATGGTAGCAGCACAAAACATGGTACAAACATTATTGGGCACAGTCAACAGCACAAAGGTCAAGAAGGTAGAGACAACAGTACATCACACTTAGCAGCCACAACTGTCAGTAAGAGTGTCCATGATTGAGTCTTCGAATGACATTGAGATAAAACTGTCCAGTTTGAGTGTTTGTTGCAGCACGTTCCAGTCACTAGCTGCAGCGAACTGAAAAGAGGAGTATATCCTATAGAAAACTTCCTGGGTTAGGACTCTTTATTTAGCTAATTATGTCACTTCTGAAGGTAATTGTTTGCACCAGATGTTATTTAGGGGCTTCATAGCAAACGGGTGAATACATAAGAATGGACCACTTTTCAGTAAAGTCATTTTTTAAAATTTCACTTCACCAATTTGGACTATTTTGTGAATGTCCATTACATGAAATCCAAATAAAAATATATTTAAATGACAGGTTGTAATGGAACAAAATAGGAAAAACACCAAGGGGGATGAATACTTTTGCAAAGCACTGTATCTCTGGTTTAGGACTCAATACGTTACTGTAACATACAATTGAAGTCGGAAGTTTACATACAATTAGGTTGGAGTCATTAAATCTTGTTTTCAACAACTCCACAAATTTCTTGTTAACAAACTATAGCTTTGGCAAGTCGGTTAGGACATCTACTTTGTGCATGACAAGTAATTTTTCAAAAAATTGCTTACAGACAGATTGTTTCATTTATATTTCACTGTATCACAATTCCAGTTGGTCAGAAGTTAACATACACTATGTTGACTGCGCCTTTAAACAGCTTGGAAAATTCCAGAAAATGATGTCATGGCTTTAGAAGCTTCTGATAGACTAATTTACATAATTTGAGTCAAGTGGAGGTGTGCCTGTGGATGTATTTCAAGGCCTACCTTCAAACTCAGTGCCTCTTTGCATGACATCATGGGAAAATCAAAAGAAGCAATTTCCAAACGCCCGAAGGTACCAGGTTCATCTGTACAAACAATAGTACATAAGTATAAACACCACTGGACCACACAGCCATCATACCGCTCAGGAAGGAGATGCGTTCTGTCTCCTAGAGATGAACGTACTTTGGTGCAAAAAGTGCAAATAGACCCCAGAACAACAGCAAAGGACCTTGTAAAGATGCTGGAGGAAAAAGGTACAAAAGTTTCTATATCCACAATAAAACAAGTCCTATATCAACATAACCTGAAAGGCCGCTCAACAAGGAAGAAGCCACTGCTCCAAAACCGCCATAAAAAAGCCAGACTATGGTTTGAAACTGCACATGGGGACAAAGATTCTACTTTTTGGAGAAATGTCCTCTGGTCTGATGAAACAAAAATAGAACTGTTTGGCCATAATGACCATCGTTATGTTTGGAGGAAAAAGGGTGAGGCTTGCAAGTCAAAGAACACCATCCCAACCGTGAAGCACGGTGTTGGCAGCATCATGTTGTGGGGGTGCTTTGCTGCAGGAGAGACTGGTACACTTCACAAAATAGATTAAATCATGAGATGGAAAAATATGTGGATATATTGAAGCAACATCTCAAGACATCAGTCAGGAAGTTAAAGCTTGGTCGCAAATGGGTCTTCCAAATGGAAAATAACCCCAAGCATACTTCCAAAGTTGTGGCAAAATGGCTTAAGGACAACAAAGTCAAGGTATTGGAGTGGCCATCAGAAAGCCCTGACCTCAATCCCATAGAAAAATTTTGGGCAGAACTGAAAAAGCGTGTGCGATCAAGGAGGCCTACAAACCTGACTCAACTCTGTCAGGAGAAATGGGCCAAAATTCACCGAACTTGGTTTAGGACCCAATACGTTACTGTAACATATATCCTATAGAATAATCTCTGGTTTAGGACCCAATACGTTACTGTAACATATATCCTATAGAATAATCACTGGTTTAGGACCCAATACGTTACTGTAACATATATCCTATAGAAGAATCTCTGGTTTAGGACTCAATACGTTACTTTAACATATATCCTATAGAAGAATATCTGGTTTAGGACTCAATACGTTACTGTAACATATATCCTACAGAAGAATCTCTGGTTTAGGACTCAATACGTTACTGTAACATATATCCTACAGAAGAATCTCTGGTTTAGGACTGAGGATGTACAGGCTTGGTGATATTAAAAACGTTTTTTTGAGTGCATGCATGCGTATGTGCACGTGTTCCTCACTTGTACTAAACACCCCAAATCTCCTCATCTCCATTTGTGGCCCGGCAACTCTATCCTGTAATCTGTTTGAACTATGACCCTTGGCTGCATGGCAACTCTGGCCCTGTAATCTGTTTTGACCTTTGACCCTGGCTGCATGGAAACTTTGGCCCTGTAATCTGTTTGATCTATGACCCTGGCTGCATGGGAACTTTGGCCCTGTAATCTGTTTGACCTATGACCCTGGCTGCATGGCAACTCTGGCCCTGTAATCTGTTTTGACCTATAACCCTGGCTGCATGGCAACTCTGGCCCTGTAATCTGTTTGACCTATGACCCTGGCATGATGAAATGTTATTTGTCACATGAATGAAATATTATTTGTAACATGCTTGGTAAACAACAAGTAGACTAACAGTGAAATGCATACCTGGTCACTGGCAGAACCCACTGTGTGTGTGTGTGTGTGTGTGTGTGTGTGTGTGTGTGTGTGTGTGTGTGTGTGTGTGTGTGTGTGTGTGTGTGTGTGTGTGTGTGTGTGTGTGTGTGTGTGTGTGTGTGTGTGTCCAGTCATTGGCATAACCTACTGTGTGTTTGAGACTGACTACAGTCAGATTGCACAACATCACTGATTACTCTACAAATCCCCTTGCAACAAACTGATCCCCTCTAACACGCTGCCTGTGTCTACCTCACACTGACTACATCCCAAATGGCACCCTTTTCCCATATAGTACACTGCTTTGGATTGATGGGCCCTGGTCAAAGTAGTGCACTATACATGGAATAGGGTGCCATTTGGGACATGACGGCTTCGATGTAGCCTACCACTGACAGACAGAGCAGTGCAGCCAATCACAGGGGACGGAATAGGACTGTGTTGAGCGAACTGAGGGGTTGCAAAAGCCAGTCAGATCACATGCTGTGTAATCCTGTAACAAATCGCCGGTCTGGCTGCGTAACATGAATTGATGGGGTTTTAGAGATGAGGGAGGGAGAGAGAGAGGGAGGCAACATGCATGAGAGAGAAGTGAATGAATCCTCTGTATTTAAGATTATGCCATCTCTCACTCTAAAATGATTCCCTATCAAATGAGTCCATATGAAATGAGTCCATATGAAATGAGTCCATATCAAATGATTCCATATCAAATGAGTCCATATGAAATGAGTCCATATGAAATGAGTCCATATGAAATGAGTCCATATCTAATGAGTCCATATGAAATGAGTCCATATCAAATGATTCACTATCTAATGAGTCCATATGAAATGAGTCCATATGAAATGAGTCCATATGAAATGAGTCCATATCTAATGAGTCCATATGAAATGAGTCCATATCTAATGAGTCCATATCTAATGATTCCATATCAAATGAGTCCATATGAAATGAGTCCATATCTAATGAGTCCATATCTAATGATTCCATATCAAATGAGTCCATATGAAATGAGTCCATATCTAATGAGTCCATATCTAATGATTCCATATCAAATGAGTCCATATCAAATGAGTCCATATCTAATGAGTCCATATGAAATGAGTCCATATCTAATGAGTCCATATCAAATGAGTCCATATCTAATGAGTCCATATCTAATGAGTCCATATCTAATGATTCCATATCTAATGATTCCATATCTAATGAGTCCATATGAAATGAGTCCATATGAAATGAGTCCATATGAAATGAGCATATGAAATGATTCCCTATCTAATGAGTCCATATCAAATGAGTCCATATCAAATGAGTCCATATCTAATGAGTCCATATCTAATGAGTCCATATCAAATGAGTCCATATCTAATGAGTCCATATCTAATGAGTCCATATCTAATGAGTCCATATGAAATGAGTCCATATGAAATGAGTCCATATGAAATGAGTCCATATCTAATGAGTCCATATGAAATGAGTCCATATCTAATGAGTCCATATCTAATGATTCCATATCAAATGAGTCCATATGAAATGAGTCCATATCTAATGAGTCCATATCTAATGATTCCATATCAAATGAGTCCATATGAAATGAGTCCATATCTAATGAGTCCATATCTAATGATTCCATATCAAATGAGTCCATATCAAATGAGTCCATATCTAATGAGTCCATATGAAATGATTCCCTATCAAATGAGTCCATATCTAATGAGTCCATATCAAATGATTCCCTATCTAATGAGTCCATATGAAATGCTTTACTTCCTGTCCAGTTCAGTCCGCAACATTCAGATGGAGCTAAATCAAAGATGTGCAGTTCTCTTGGTTTTTATGAGGATGTTTCTCTGTCAGCCATTGTGTGTGTGTGTATTTCTGTTCATCTACACTACAGTATATTCAGGGTCCTTATCGTTGTGTGTGTGTCTGTGTCCGTGCGAGCTAACACACTGTGTCTGTCACTCTGTGTGTGTCCCCTCCAATCTGAAACCCTGCAGGACAGAGACCTACGGCCAGAAGAGATTGAAGGTACAGATATAAGAGACATTACACAGAGCCAGTCAACACCATCATCTTCCCTCTCCTTCCCTGTTTCTCTCAGTCAACACGGTCATCCTCCCTCTGTCCCTGTTTCTCTCAGTCAACACCGTCATCCTCCCTCTGTCCTTGTTTCTCTCAGTCAACACCGTCATGCTCCCTCTGTCCTTGTTTCTCTCAGTCAACACCGTCATCCTCCCTCTGTCCTTGTTTCTCTCAGTCAACACTGTCATCCTCCCTCTGTCCCTGTTTCTCTCAGTCAACACCGTCATCCTCCCCCTGTCCCTGTTTCTCTCAGTCAACACTACCATCCTCCCTCTCCTTCCCTGTTTCTCTCAGTCAACACGGTCATCCTCCCACTGTGCCTGTTTCTCTCAGTCAACACCGTCATCCTCCCCCTGTCCCTGTTTCTCTCAGTCAACACCACCATCCTCCCTCTGTCCCTGTTTCTCTCAGTCAACACCACCATCCTCCCCCTGTCCCTGTTTCTCTCAGTCAACACCACCATCCTCCCCCTGTCCCTGTTTCTCTCAGTCAACACTACCATCCTCCCTCTCCTTCCCTGTTTCTCTCAGTCAACACGGTCATCCTCCCTCTGTCCCTGTTTCTCTCAGTCAACACCACCATCCTCCCTCTGTCCCTGTTTCTCTCAGTCAACACCACCATCCTCCCTCTGTCCCTGTTTCTCTCAGTCAACACCGTCATCCTCCCCCTGTCCCTGTTTTCTCAGTCAACACCGTCATCCTCCCTCTGTCCTTGTTTCTCTCAGTCAACACCGTCATCCTCCACCTGTCCCTGTTTCTCTCAGTCAACACCACCATCCTCCCTCTCCTTCCCTGTTTCTCTCAGTCAACACCACCATCCTCCCTCTCCTTCCCTGTTTCTCTCAGTCAACACTACCATCCTCCCTCTCCTTCCCTGTTTCTCTCAGTCAACACCACCATCATTCCTCTCTCCATCTTCCTGTCTTTTCCATACATACTCATATTTTCAACATACTGTATTTACTCCCAGACAACACCAATGAATCCCAGTGTTCTGGCTCTACTGTGTTGTCCTCCCTCAAACTGAAAGATACTTTGATGTGGCTGCAGGTGTTTCCACCGCTCATACAGGAGTAATAGAGACCTTGTTCACAATTATATTTAAAAAAATATGTATCAGGGGGGCTGCAGCACCCTCATCCCTCCTACTTCCTGCAGCTATGGGTGTGACTTGTCGTCAAAGAGTCTAAAATGAATATAAGAAACCATGTCTATTTTTCTCATTTCTATTCAACACCCCCCCCGCTCTCCTCTCCCCGCATCCACCTCTCCTCACCCGTATCTACCCCTCTCTCCTCCCATTCCCCCATCCACCTCTCCTCACCCGTATCTACCCCTCTCTCCTCTCCCCCATCCCCCTCCTCCCTGTGCAGAGCTGAAGGAGGCGTTCGGGGAGTTTGATAAGGATAAAGATGGCTACATCAGCTGTAAGGAACTGGGAGAGTGCATGAGGACTATGGGGTACATGCCCACAGAGATGGAGCTCATCGAACTCAGCCAGAACATCTGTGAGTCACACACACACACACACGCACACACACACACACATTAACCAGAGAAAGCGAGGGCATACCCTCTGTGTATAGTATTTGAAGCTCTTCATCACCCCTGTGACCATTTCTGTAATGACTCTTGTTTCCATCTAGGTGGCGGCAGAGTGGACTTTGAGGACTTTGTGGAGCTGATGGGTCCTAAAATGTTGGCAGAGACAGCAGACATGATAGGAGTGAAGGAGCTCAGGGATGCTTTCAAAGAAGTACGGAGAGACAATATTAGTCATATTATATCTGTTTATAATGTAAGACCACAAATTTAATTACAAGTTATTTTCTCTTAACCTGTTCTTTCTATCCATTTAATCTCTCCTCTCCCCCTCCCTTTCTACCACTCTCTCCCCCTCACCTCACCTCCTGTCCTCCTCCTCCCCGTCCTTCTTCTTCTCCAGTTTGACTCTAACGGGGATGGTCAGATAAGCCTGGCTGAACTGAAGGAGGCCATGAAAAAGCTGGTGGGGGAGCAGCTCAACCAACCAGAGATCGACGAGATCCTCCGAGATGTCGACCTCAACGGGGACGGCTTGCTCGACTTTGAGGGTGAGGGGAGAGTGTGGAATAGGGGGAGAAGGTGAGGGGAGAGTGGGAGGAGAAAAGGAGATGATTTGGTGAACTTGAAAGGGGAGAGAGGGTGAGTGAGGAGGAAGAAAGGGGGAGGGAAGGGAGTGGGAGGAAAGGGTGTGGAGAGGAGTAGAAATAAACTAAGAGAAAGAAGGAGAGAGGGGATAAGGGGAGAACTAATGGATCAGAGAGGAAATGTGACATGAGATATGATGAAGGTTGCTCTACACTACAACACTATGTTCACTCTGTTTCACCATACTAAACTCACAATGCTGTGACAACAATGCTTACCATGTTGTCACTATTCTATTACTCACCATGTTGTCACTATTCTATTACTCACCATGTTGTCACTATTCTATTACTCACCATGTTGTCACTATTCTATTACTCACCATGTTGTCACTATTCTAATACTCACCATGTTGTCACTATACTAATACTCACCATGTTGTCACTACACTATTACTCACCATGTTGTCACTATGCTAATACTCACCATGTTGTCACTATACTAACACTCACCATGCTGTCACTACACTAATACTCACCATGTTGTCACTACACTAATGCTCACCATGTTGTCACTATTCTATTACTCACCATGTTGTCACTATACTAATACTCACAGTGTTGTCACTATACTAACACTCACCATGCTGTCACTAAACTATTACTCACCATGTTGTCACTACACTAATGCTCACCATGTTGTCACTATTCTATTACTCACCATGTTGTCACTACACTAATACTCACTGTGTTGTCACTATACTAACACTCACCATGTTGTCACTATTCTATTACTCACCATGTTGTCACTACACTAATACTCACTGTGTTGTCACTATTATATTACTCACCATGTTGTCACTACACTATTATTCACCATATTGTCACTATTCTAATACTCACCATGTTGTCACTATTCTATTACTCACCATATTGTCACTATTCTAATACTCACCATGTTGTCACTATACTAATACTCATCATGTTGTCACTACACTAATACTCACCATGTTGTCACTACACTAATGCTCACCATGTTGTCACTATACTAATACTCACGGTGTTGTCACTACACTCATACTCACCATGTTGTCACTATTCTAATACTCACCATGTTGTCACTATATTAATACTCACCATGTTGTCACTATTCTATTACTCACCATGTTGTCACTATTCTATTACTCACCATGTTGTCACTACACTCATACTCACCATGTTGTCACTATTCTAATACTCACCATGTTGTCACTATATTAATACTCACCATGTTGTCACTACATTAATACTCCCTGTGTTGTCACTACACTAATACTCACTGTGTTGTCACTATTCCAATACTCACCATGTTGTCACTTTATTAATACTCACCATGTTGTCACTATATTAATACTCACCATGTTGTCACTACACTAATACTCGCTGTGTTGTCACTATTCTAATACTCACAATGTTATCACCAAACTCACCATGTTGTCACTATATTAATACTCACCATGTTGTCACTATACTAATCTCACCATGTTGTCACTATTCTATTACTCACCATGTTGTCACTACACTCATACTCACCATGTTGTCACTATTCTATTACTCACCATGTTGTCACTATATTAATACTCACCATGTTGTCACTACACTAATACTCACCATGTTGTCACTACATTAATACTCACCATGTTGTCACTATATTAATACTCACAATGTTGTCACTATATTAATACTCACTGTGTTGTCACTATACTAATACTCACCATGTTGTCACTATACTAATAATCACCATGTTGTCACTATACTAATACTCACCATGTTGTCACTATATTAATACTCACCATGTTGTCACTACATTAATACTCACCATGTTGTCACTATATTAATACTCACCATGTTGTCACTATATTAATACTCACAATGTTGTCACTATATTAATACTCACTGTGTTGTCACTGTACTAATACTCACCATGTTGTCACTATACTAATAATCACCATGTTGTCACTACACTAATACTCACCATGTTGTCACTACATTAATACTCACCATGTTGTCACTATATTAATACTCACAATGTTGTCACTATATTAATACTCACAATGTTGTCACTATATTAATACTCACAATGTTGTCACTATATTAATACTCACTGTGTTGTCACTATACTAATACTCACCATGTTGTCACTATACTAATAATCACCATGTTGTCACTACACTAATACTCACCATGTTGTCACTACATTAATACTCACCATGTTGTCACTATATTAATACTCACAATGTTGTCACTATATTCATACTCACTGTGTTGTCACTATACTAATACTCACCATGTTGTCACTATACTAATAATCACCATGGTGTCACTATACTAATACTCACCATGTTGTCACTATATTAATACTCACCATGTTGTCACTATATTAATACTCACTGTGTTGTCACTATATTAATACTCACTGTGTTGTCACTATATTAATACTCACCATGTTGTCACTATACTAATACTCACCATGTTGTCACTATATTAATACTCACCGTGTTGTCACTATACTAATACTCACAGTGTTGTCACTGTATTAATACTCACAGTATTGTCACTATACTAATACTCACAGTATTGTCACTATACTAATAATCACTATGTTGTCACCATACTAATAAAAATGTAGCTCATATTTTGTGTTCTTTCCACAGAGTTTGTCAGGATGATGTCTCGCTGACTCTCCTGGCCAGAAGACCGTGATGACATGACTTTAAGAGACTAGTAAACAACAAAACCTCCTCTGTTAGATGTTATGGACCAGTCCTCAGTATGTTGTTGTACATGTAATTATAGTATTATTGATGTACAAATATTTCATGTTGTTTTTAGGGTATTTGTTGGTACTTATGCATTGCTATACAACAATCCCTCCTAATACTGTATGTTTTTGTTGTATAACTGTAACACTAATGATAATAATAATAATATTTGTAAAGTGCTTTTCATGTATTATGTTCAGTGCTACACTATGTTATCAGTTAGTAATCCTTTTGTATAGTTTCAGCCAGTAATTTTAAAAGTAGTGCTCACGAGCAAAAATGGGTCCCCTTAAATGTGTATTACAGCATCCATTTTGTATTCCTACGAAATATCCATATATATATATATATATATATATACACACACAGTTGAAGTCGGAAGTTTACATACACTTAGGTTGGAGTCATTAAAACTCATTTTTCAACCACTCCACAAATTTCTTGTTTATGAATTTTGGCACATTCCTCCTTACAGAACTGGTGTAACTGAGTCAGGTTTGTAGGCCTCCTTGCTCGCACACGCTTTTTCAGTTCTGCCCACAATTTTCCTATAGGATTGAGGTCAGGGCTTTGTGATGGCCACTCGAATACCTTGACTTTGTTGTCCTTAAACCATTTTGCCACAGGTTTGGAAGTATGCTTGGGGTCGTTGTCCATTTGGAAGACCCATTTGCGACTAAGCTTTAACTTCCTGGCTGATGTCTTGAGATGTTGCTTTAATATATCTGCATATTTTTCATCCCTCATGATGTTATCTATTTTGTGAAGTGCACCAGTCCCTCCTGCAGCAAAGCACCCCCACAACATGATGCTGCCACCCCCGTGCTTCACGGTTGGGACTGTGTTCTTCGGCTTGCAAGCCTCCCCTTTTTCCCTCCAAACATAACGATGGTCATTGTGGCCAAACAGTTCTATTTTTGTTTCATCAGACCAGAGGACGTTTGCAAATTATGGTGGAAAAAAAGTATGATCTTTGTCCCCATGTGCAGTTGCAAACCGTAGTCTGGCTTTTTTATGGCGGTTTTGGAGCAGTGGCTTCTTCCTTGCTAAGCAGCCTTTCAGGTTATGTCGATATAGGACTCGTTTTACTGTGGATATAGATACTTTTGTACCTGTTTCCTCCAGCATCTTCACACGGTCCTTTTGCTGTTGTTCTGGGATTGATTTGCACTTTTACGTTCATCTCTAGGAGACAGAACGCATCTCCTTCCTTAGCGGTTTAACGGCTGCGTGGTCCCATGGTGTTTATACTTGCTTTCTATTGTTTGTACAGAGGAACGTGGTACCGTCAGGCATTTGGAAATTGCTCCCAAGGATGAACCAGACTTGTGGAGGTCTACAATTTTTTTTCTGGGGTCTTGGGCGATTTCTTTTGATTTTCCCATGATGTGAAGCAAAGGCACTGATTTTGAAGGTAGGCCTTGAAATACATCCACAGGCACACCTCCAATTGACTCAAATTATGTCAATTAGCCTATCAGAAGCTTCTAAAGCCATGATATATTTTTCTGGAATTTTCCAAGCTGTTTAAAGGCAGTCAACTTAGTGTATGTAAACTTCTGACCCACTGGAATTGTGATACAGAGAATTATAAGTGAAATAACCTGTCTGTAAACAATTGTTGTAAAAATTACTTGTGTCATTCACAAAGTCGATGTCCTAACCGACTTGCCAAAGCTTTAGTTTGTTAACAAGAAATTTGTGGAGTGATTGAAAAACGAGTTTTAATAACGACAACCTAAGTGTATGTAAACTTCCGACTTCAACTGTATATATATGTATATACGATATATGTACGTATATGTATATACATATATATGTGTACATGTGTATATAGGAGCACCTGCAATTCGTTATCTATATATATATATATATATATATAACAAATATATATATATATATATATATATATATAACGAATTGCAGGTGCTCCTCTTAAGGACCGGCCCCTTTTTAAAAAAAATGTTGCCTAAAATTTCATACCAAAATCTAACTGCCTGTAGCTCAGGCCCTGAAGCAAGGATATGCATATTCTTGGTATCATTTGAAAGGAAACACTGAAGTTTGTGGAAATTTGAAAGGAATCTAGGAGAATAAAACACATTAGATCTGGTAAAAAAATAACCGTTCTTTGTAATTTTCACCGTCATCTTTGAAATGCAAGAGAAAGGCCATAATGTATTATTCCAGCACAGCTGCAATTTAGATTTTGGCCACTAGATGGCCAGTGTATGTGCAAAGTTTCAGACTGATCCATTGCATTTCTGTTCAAAATGTTGTATCAAGACTGCCCAAATGTGCCTGATTTGTTTATTAGTAACTTTTCATGTTCAAAACTGTGCACTCTCCTCAAACAATAGCATGGTATTCCTTCACTGTATTAGCTACTGTAAATTGGACAGTGCAGTTAGATTAAACAAGAATTTAAGCTTTCTGCCAATATTAGATATGTCTGTCCTGGGAAATGTTCTTGTTACTTACAACCTCATGCTAATCACATTAGCCTACGTTAGCTCAACCATTCCGCAGGGGACCCACCAATCCTGAAGTAGTTCCCGGACTGCATGTTTAACAAATGCTGATTTATTGACAAATTGTACATTCTTTTCAGATTATTGATGAGATACTAAGAACAGTGCAACTGTCTGATTATATAATCGTGATGTAATTCATTAGAATTACAATAAATGTTCATTCAAGTAGTTTCATACATTTTATTATTTATGTATTTAATTTCCTAAAAGGGAATGAATTAAAAATAACTTTGTGTCAATAACATTTTTTGTTAAACAATAAATGTTGAACTATACATCCTTGTTAGTTTGATGTTTGGGAGAGGAATCATACAATGTTACATGCATTTTTCTACAGTAAAATAATGCTGCAATTTCTTTATTAAATCAGAGGTAAAAACATTCTTTACGTTTGACAAAACTGACAAAAATAAACAAAATAATAATAAACTTGTTACATAATCGTTTAGCACGCAACTACAGTAGCCCTTAATACAATACATCCCAGTAGCCCTTAATACAATACATCCCAGTAGCCCTTAATACAATACATCCCAGTAGCCCTTAATACAATACATCCCAGTAGCCCTTAATACAATACATCCCAGTAGCCCTTAATACAATACATCCCAGTTGTATCAGACGAAGACCAGGACTATAAAAGCCTTTTCCGGGGTACAGTATGTATGCTTCCGTTTCAGAGGCGTGTTGTCATGGTAATCTAAACATAATCACACCTTCCTTCCTATACTGCAGGTATCTGTCAGTCTACAGTATGTATGGTATAACTCCACCTTCCTATACTGCAGGTATCTGTCAGTCTACAGTATGTATGGTATAACTCCACCTTCCTATACTGCAGGTATCTGTCAGTCTACAGTATGTATGGTATAACTCCACCTTCCTGTACTGCAGGTATCTGTCAGTCTACAGTATGTATGGTATAACTCCTCCTTCCTATACTGCAGGTATCTGTCAGTCTACAGTATGGTATAACTCCTTCCTTCCTGTACTGCAGGTATCTGTCAGTCTACAGTATGTATGGTATAACTCCTCCTTCCTTCCTGTACTGCAGGTATCTGTCAGTCTTATCCACTGAAAGCGGTTTTCCATCCTGACTGTATACACTGAGTATACAAAACATTAAGGACACCTGCTCTTTCCATGCCATAGACCAGGGATGGGCCACAAAACTATCTCATAAGGGACCGCAGTTGCTCGAAGGTCTGTATACCCACATCCATACAATAACATGTATTGCATTTTGACAGCAGAGATACACTTTGTACACTTTTTTGTCAACTTCGTGCAATTTCACACCTTTTGCCATGGGGTGTAGAGAAAATGTGACAATTTTAAAGCAAGTTGGCTGGAATTCTACACATATTGCAGTAGGTTGGAGAAAAATGGTTGTAGTTTTTAATATAATATCTGAGTTAGACTGACATACAAAAACAATAGGGCCCCCCCCCCCCCCCCCCCCCCCCCCCCAACCATAATAGTTTAGATAGCTGGCCGCTAAACTAACTTAGCAATCTAAAAATATTTTGCTGACATGGGCTAAATGACTGACTGTCAATGACTTACATAACAAGAGAAAAACTGCTGATATAAAACCACATTTCTAAATTGCACCTTGTGTATTCTACTATTCTAACTGGTAACTTAGAACACTTAGAACATGATGGGCAGGGATTCTGCTGTCCTAGTGACGGTAATAAACTGCTTCCACCATTGGGATGACAGGACAAGTCCTTCAGCACGATTCATATGCTCATTTGGGGGTTTGGATCTGTTTTATATTCTGCTTTCAGCACCCATTATCCAGGAATAAATGTCCTTATTGAAGAACCGTTCCCAACCATTGTACTTAAAGCATTAACTGGTGTATGCATCTGCAACCAAGCTGTTTCTGACACTTACAATTCATTTATCCAATTTGACAGACTCCCACAAGCTTTCTGTCCACTTCAGGAAATGTGTCATGTCATCATTACTCTGGCATTTGATTAAGTCTTGCATCAAGCTCTTTTTTAAATCATACACAGCCTCACTGTAGCCAACATTGACTGGAGCCATAGGGGGAGTCCCATGCCACAGTCCTGGGATGTACCAGCTGCTAGTGTCTGGATCATACTCCATCACATCAGTGAACTTGGTGATATTCTCCTTCTTCTCCATTCTGGCTGCTGCCTGGGTCATTTCATTCAACTGTTCCAACAACTTCTTCCGCTCTCTCATGTTGTTGTCATGAGCAGACATGTCTGACACGTTTTGGTACACAAAATGACATACTGGCTTCTTCCCCACTTCCTTCATCCTGATAAAAGCATGAACAACAATCTGCAGAATGTCTTTCATCTCTGTGTTGTTCTCCATGGACATGTTGATGATAGTGACATCACTGAGTCCAATTACCAGTGTGGCCAGTTCATTGTCATGTTCATAGTGTTTATCAAATTGAGCCAACTCTGGTGATTTCAACCCCTCTGTGTCAATCACCATGATGAAGTCACATTTCAGTTCCTCCTTGAGTTCTTTGTTGACTTTAATCAGCAGCATGAAGGCCCCTCTAGTGCATCTTCCACTGCTGACAGCAAACTGGACTCCAAACATGGTGTTGAGGAGAGTGGACTTCCCAGTACCTTGGTCCCCTAAAACTGTCACAACCCGGATCTTGCTGTTAGAGTCCACAAGAGTATGAAGCTGAGTCAGAACAGCTGATATCCATTTCAGAGGGATATTTGATGCATCTCCATCCACAAGCTCAATGGGGAAACCATCCAACAGCATCTGAGCACACAATTCAGGGAGATTCTCCATCTGTTCCCTTTGAGGGCTGTCTTCAGGGAGGGAGCAGGCAGCTTCATATAACTGGCCCAACTCACGCAGGAAGTGTTCTAGACCCAAGGAACAGTCAGATAATTGCTTATCCAAATGAATAATGTCGTCTTTTTTCTCAGGAGAATTTTGGCAAAGATCTTTGTACCGGTCCCTCAAACTAGACAGGTTCTGACGTGACAGATTGTCCAGATTTATCCGCATCCATTTGAGGAAATAGGAACGCTCCGCTCCTGAACCTGACAATCCTAAAATGAAGCTTTTCATTGCATCTGACATGTAAAATGTATATTGTTTCTTTCTCAGCTCTTCCTCCTTTTTCTTCAGAGAGCTCCTGTAGTGTTCAATGTCTTGATCCCCTTGTTTTCTCAGTCTACATCTCTCTTTCTCCAACTTGGAAAGCTCTTTCCAGATTTGCCCCTGTAAGGGTAGCTGTTTGTCTTTAAATTTGACTGTGTCTCTGATGTTGCTGGTGATTTCATCTGCCATCTTCCTGGCACTCTGACAGTCATGGCGGTCTTCATCAACCAGAATTCCACTGTGACGAGCTACCTCAGTCATGTTTTCCACTGTCAACCGGTCTGGACTATTTTCAATGATGTCACCAACAGATGATTGCAGCGTTTTGACAAATTCTGCATCGTTTTTCTTTTTCTTAACAATCACATTTTGCTCATTGATACTGCAGTTTGTGATCATTTGTTTTAATGTGTCTACTCTGAATGATTTTCTCTGAGAGTTGACGACCAGAAATAACTCTGATTTTGTGTTTTTGCTTTTCAACAAATTGAGATCTGCCTTTAAATCATCAGTGAAAATGTAAACTGCAGCTGATGTTTGACACAGAAAGGAGAACTGTTTTTCAAAGGACCTGATGTCTCCTCTGAGATTGGCCACCACCATAGGCTTAGTGAAGATGTCTATGTTTCTGTTCCCACATGGAAGGTACCAGCTGATTTCAACCAGACCATCTGAGATTCTATGGGGGACATCGCCACATTCCATATCATGATGAACAAATGTATCATGGTACTGCTGAGGGTTACTAAGCAGTTTGTTCAAGATCTGAGACTTGGACACTCTAATCTCACCTAACCTAACAAAGGACACCATGGGAATATCAGAGAGTACAATTCTCTCCTCCACAAAAGCCTTTGTGGATGTTTGGGAAGAGAGTCTAAACTTCTTCACTATGTCCCTCAAGGCCCACAGCATCAAAGTGATTTGTTCTGTGTCACAGTTGGGCAGCAGCAGAGGAACAGCAAACTGACACATGGACATTTTCTGGACCATCTCCTGCTGCAGGAAACCATCTGAGCACAGAAACAGGGCAGTTATCAGGTCCAGTGGATTAATGACATCACTGTTAGCAGAGTCACTTTTTAGATTCTCAAAACGGTCTGTACCCGGAAATGAAACTTCTGCATCAGTGGACATACATTTAACACTCCTTGCATTCAGATTTGCCATCATTAACTTCTTCAGGAAGGCCCCTGGAAGTGACTGCATAGTGGTAAGAGGTTCATCTGATGTAGTATCAGCATTTATCTCAAGGACAGTACTTAACGTCAGCTTGTTTTCATAATGATCTTCTAGTCCAGCCTTTGAAAACAGCTCCATCAGATAGGATCCTGTAAATAGAAAGGAAGATCAGGAAATACGAAATATTCAGGAAAATCACCATCATATATTTCTCATCAGGGAAGATACTGTACCTTTACATCCCACTCTGACACATCCACTATGATTATTTCATTTACATTACAGTCATTTAGATAACTAGTCAGTTTGACACCAGAGATAATACTTAAGTAGGTTACTTCATTACAACATTCGCTTAAAATGAACCTTACAAATAACAGTGTTGGGTGATATGAAAAGCCATATTCAATAAATGATAGAATAATACTCGTAGGAAAGGTTTTCATCTTAAGCTCACAATCTGTGGATACTCTTTGACTAGAAAGGTTCTAAATGTTTGTAAAACATCACAGCACAATTGAAAAATATATGGCACATGGAAACCAAACAAGGGTGGTCTATGGTGATAGGTGGGATTAAAGAGCTGAGGTCTATGGTGATAGGTGGGATGGGCTGAGAGTGGCTGAGGGTTGGGATTAAAGAGCTGAGGTCTATGGTGATAGGTGGGATGGGCTGAGAGTGGCTGAGGGGTGGGATTAAAGAGCTGAGGTCTATGGTGATAGGTGGGATGGGCTGAGAGTGGCTGAGGGGTGGGATTAAAGAGCTGAGGTCTATGGTGATAGGTGGGATGGGCTGAGAGTGGCTGAGGGGTGGGATTAAAGAGCTGAGGTCTTTGGTGATAGGTGGGATGGGCTGAGAGTGGCTGAGGGGTGGGATTAAAAGAGCTGAGGTCTATGGTGATAGGTGGGATGGGCTGAGAGTGGCTGAGGGGTGGGATTAAAGAGCTGAGGTCTATGGTGATAGGTGGGATGGGCTGAGAGTGGCTGAGGGGTGGGATTAAAGAGCTGAGGTCTATGGTGATAGGTGGGATGGGTTGAGAGTGGCTGAGGGGTGGGATTAAAGAGCTGAGGTCTATGGTGATAGGTGGGATGGGCTGAGAGTGGCTGAGGGGTGGGATTAAAGAGCTGAGGTCTATGGTGATAGGTGGGATGGGTTGAGAGTGGCTGAGGGGTGGGATTAAAGAGCTGAGGTCTATGGTGATAGGTGGGATGGGCTGAGAGTGGCTGAGGGTTGGGATTAAAGAGCTGAGGTCTATGGTGATAGGTGGGATGGGTTGAGAGTGGCTGAGGGATGGGATTAAAGAGCTGAGGTCTATGGTGATAGGTGGGATGGGCTGAGAGTGGCTGAGGGGTGGGATTAAAGAGCTGAGGTCTATGGTGATAGGTGGGATGGGCTGAGAGAGGGCTGAGAGTGGCTGAGGGGTGGGATTAAAGAGCTGAGGTCTATGGTGATAGGTGGGATGGGCTGAGAGAGGGCTGAGAGTGGCTGAGGGGTGGGATTAAAAGAGCTTGTTGGTAATGTATTATTATGTGATTGCTCTATATGAAAGTACCAGGTATGTAAATGTATGTGTAGAATGTATGTATACGTAGCAGAAAAGCTGTAAAAAAAAAATGTTAAATGTCCCCCGAAGAGGTGGGTGGTGGTATGTAAAATGTACAGTATATGTAAAATGTATGTACACTACCAGTCAAAAGTTTTAGAACACCTACTCATTCAAGTTTTTTATTTTATTTGGACTATTTTCTACATTGTAGAATAGTAGTGAAGACATCAACTGTGAAATAACACATATGGAATCATGTAGTAAGCGAAAAAAAGTGTTAAACAAATCAAAATATATTTTATATTTGAGATTCTTCAAATAGCCACCCTTTGCCTTGATGACAGCTTTGCACACTCTTGACATACTCTCAACCACCATCATGAGGTAGTCACCTGGAATGCATTTCAGATGTGCATTCATACAAGTTAATGTGTTGAATGTATTTACTTCTTAATGCGTTTGAGCCAATCAGTTGTGTTGTGACAAGGTAAGGGGGTATACAGAAGATAGCCCTATTTGGTAATAGACCAAGTCAATAATAATAACAACAACAACAACAAAACACATGCAAAAACAAATAGTGTACTTCCTTACTTGTGGTGAGGGTTGTTAACACCAGTTGACTTTTCCTTCCATCTTCCAGCACAGTACAGACAGTGACAGAGTACTGAGTACCACCTTGCAGGTCAGAGAGAGTGATGCTGTGTGAAGATGTGGTAGTGATGTGTGGTTCTGTCCCTGGACAGTGGTAGGAGATCTGGTAATGATGTTGGGTTTGGTCCAATCCTGGTGGCTGGCTCCAGCTAACAGCAGCTGATGTGGCATCCACTGAGTCAACATTCAGCTGGTCTGGAACAGGGGGTACTAAGGGGAAATATATTATTGTCAGGGCTACAGTTTAACTCCAGAAACATATTACAACATATTATACGCAGGTTTTGGGGTTTTGCTCATTTTTGTTTTTGAGGATGGTTCTGTTTGGGTTTGACCTGATTGGAATCATCCTCGTTGTTCAGGATGTGTTTCACCTGTTGCCTCATTAGTCAGTTGTGCTGGCACAGGGGATATTTAAGAGCAGCTGACCCGGGTGCTCCATTTGGCATGAGAGATGCTGGAAGTTCTTGACCATGGTTTAGCTCTTACTCTTTGAGTCTGATAAAAATGAAGTATTTTATCCTGTGTTCTCCCCTTTGATTTGCTCCAATTGCTTTTAGCTCCATATTATAAGTTGGCGTGGGTTTTTATTTTGGTTTGTCTTTTCTCAGGGCAACTTAAGTGGGCACTTATGGGGGTATCTTTTAGGACCCAGATTCTTGTTGCTAGTCAACTTTCAGGGAACACGCCATGGGTGTCTAAGAACCTCTCCTAAAACCCCACCTGTTTCATTCTGTTTGTTCAGGGCTTATTTGTTAGTTCCCTATTTCTGGTGAGCAACAATGTTATTGGTTTTCTTATTGGGGAGCGTTAACGAAATTGGGGCAAGTCCGGGATATCGTTTCCCATGGGTATGATAGTCACTCTAATCAGCTACTCTGAAGCTCTACTGTGCCCGGAGATTTGTATTTTCAAAATACACTTTTGTGGTGGAGTGTCTGTTACTGACAACCACTCAGAGGGTGGTGAAATCTGTGAAAAAGTGCATAAACACACAAGCTAATAAACAAAACAGATGGACTTTGATTTGGGAGCATTTGTGGGGAACCCTACTTGGGAGTTACTTGATAAATGTACGAAGACAAATCTTCTCATTGCAAAGCATTATGACATCAAAGTGGTACATGTTGAACCCAAAAACAGTAGTCAGTGTTAATTGGTAGAACTAAAGGCAAAATGGGCGCAACAGAAATTAGAGCTCAAGCACATGGAAAGGGAAGGAACATGTGGGGAGAGATTGGAGGAAGAGAAATTAGAGTTGGAGCAGGCCATTTGGTTAAAACAGAACGATAAGAATGTGCTGCCAGAGAACGAGAACAGGAACAAGAACATGAGCATGCCAATCAATTAAAAGAGAGATGGTAGCATGCCAGAGAGATAGAGCTGGAAGCACTTTGAATCAGGTCAGTCTATCCTGCACCCTCAATAGTGTTTGGTCTTGGTCGGAACAGCCAGCTTGTACCGCCTTTCAGCGGAAAGGAGATGGAGGTACAGTATATATTTGACTTGTTTGAGCGGATTGCCACATCCCTAACATGGCCGCGTGATATCTGGTCACTGCCTCCTCCAAAGTGTTCTTGTGAGGAAAGCTCATGAAAGTGTACGCCGCTTTCTCTTGACCAGAGTTCAGATTATGACACTATTAAAGCTGCTATACTTCCTGTTTACGAGTTGGTCCCAAGGGCAAACAGAAATATTTTGTAAATTACAAAACACAGAATCCCAAAGCCATGTTGAATTCGTAAGGGAACAATTTTGATCAGTGGTGTGGTTCTCAAGAGGTCAAGGACCTTGATGATTCAAAGACTCATAGTACTTGAGCAGTTAAAGAATTGCCTTCACAAAAGGGTTGCTACCTTACATTTATGAGCACAAGGATCTCACACTTGAGAAAGCTGCAGCTGCTGATGAGTTTGTGTTGACACATAAAACTACCTTCACAAGCAAAGCACCCAGTAGTTCTCCCTACATAAGAGAGAAGAGAAGTCACCTCCTACTACGAGGTTTCAGTCTCTTCCCCCAGTGTCCAAAAACAAGGATCGTCAGAAAACTGGTTATTTGTTTCCGCAAGTGTGTCATTACTGCCATGACAAAGGACACAGTCTAAGTGGCCTAAGTTGAAACATTTTTAGAGAGAGTAAGCAGTTTCTTCTTGTGGGATCACTCCAGCCCGTTAAACCAGTCCCAATCAGAGACTTATCTCCCAAAATCCTGTTTAGATCAGATGTGTATGAACCCTTTGTTTCAGAAGGGTTCGTGTCTCTGCGTAATGGTGATGCTGTTAAACAGCCTGTGAAGATACTGCGAGGAACTGAGGCAGCTCAATCCTTCCTTTGGAGGATGTTTTTCCCTTTGTCTGACACTTCAGAAACGGGTTACAGTGTTTGTACAAGGTGTGGAGGTGGGGTACATGGAAGATCCTTTGTATAATGTGGAACTCGAGTTTGATCTTGTTTCTGGTTCCATTTTTGTTGGAGTGAGGCCTAGTCTACCGATGAAGGGGGTTTCATTCATTTTGGGCAACGATTTGAAGGAAGTGAAGGTTGTGCCAAATCCTGTCATTTGTAAGGAACCCAGAGTAGAAGAACCTGATGGGTTATCAGAAAAGTACCCATGAGTGGGAAAAAAAAAGGTTTTGCTGAGATACGTTGAGAGGAGTTTGATCAAGTTTGTGTGGGTTAATTTGACAGAGATGGTGGGCTGATGAGGAAATGCCATTCTTGGGCAAGTCAATTGGCCCAGTATATCTCAAATTGTCATTCTAGTTACACTTCGACAAGCGATACTGAGGTGGGCTCATGATGGTAGTATGGCAGGCCATCTTGGGATCAACAAGACGCATGACTATATCTTGCGTAACTTCTTCTGGTCTGGTCTGAAACAGGATGTTGTGGCGTTCTGTAAATCCTGTTACGTTTGCCAGCAGAAGGTAAACCGAACCAAGCTGTATTGGTTGCACTTTTGCAGCCTTTTCCTGCTTTTGACTAACCTCACAGCATTGTTCTGCAGGACTGTTTTGGTCCTTTGCCCGAAACAAAGAGATACACAACTCCCTCTCGGATAATGGCTGAACTATGGCTCTCTTAGCCTCCAAGAGGCCAACATCTTGCTAGGTGTTGTACTAAGATTGTTATAGTATATTATTAAGAAGAGGTTCTACTTTAAAAACAATTTGCTTGCTCGCTTCACTTTAAAAAAAGATATTGGTTAAACAGTTAATATAATGTGTTCAGCCTTACGGGGGACAGGTAAAATAAGGCCAGGGCTTTTGAGAAAGCATCTAATGTAACAACATCTCTCTAGTTACTGGTAAACACACGGTGAGTTGTAATTGGTGGAAGATCTCTTACTAGTGCGGATTGTTGTAGAGACAGGTTCACTCTGTTCCCCATTGCTCAGCACAGTTGCAACACAAACAGTGTACTTGGTGCCGGGTTGCAGGTTTGAAAGTGTTTTGTGGCAGTCGTCAGTATTGGCTCTGTTCCTGGGCTGCAGTAGGATATGGACTTTCTCCATCTCTTCAGCCGATCCAGCTGAGATTGAAGAGGTCTCTTCCAAATGGAACATGTTTAAATATGGGTACTTGGAGCACTGTCATAAAACCTATACTTGTTTAGAAGAGATGTGTCTAGGAAAATATGTCTCTAGGAATGAATGAATGATGCAGACTGCAGGTAGGTAATGATGCAGTGAAGTATGTGGATGAGAGGTACTCTAGTGGTTAAGTGTGTTGGGCCAGTAAACGAAAGGTCGCTGGTTTGAATCCCTGAGCCGACTCTGAAAAATCTGTTGATTTTCCCTTGAGCAAGGCACTTAACCCTAATTGCTCAGGGTAGACTGTCTGTTAAATGACTAAAACGTAGTCTGAATAAAAACACAAGTTATCCTACTGTACCTGCGGATAGGGATGCTGAGACACATCTGCTTTGGCTTCCATCTTCTCCCTCTGTAGCCACACTGAACTGGTACTTTTTACCAGGGTTGAGTCTGCTTATTTCAACTTCATGAACATTTTTCACCCCTATACTGCACGGTTCCACGTCACAACCCCAGGTCACTCTGAACTTCTGTGGTCCCTTCAACCCTTCAGGAGGACCCCAGCTCAGAGACACAGAGTCTGACGTCAGCAACAGGACGTGGATGTCACCAGGAGGGGGCAGCACTAGTGAAGGAATAACGGGTGATTGAAAAACAGACTTAATTGACATTCCAAACACACATTTGTACTATTTATACCAGCAGTTAAAGGAAAACAATTGACGTGTTACAAAATGTATCCTATAAAATTGAGATTCAAATTAAATAATATTTTTTGGGTCAGTTTATTCTGTTTCCACTTACTGTAAACTCTACCTACCATCATCCGCGGCCAACGTTGTGTGTTGGTCTCTATCAAAACTCTTAGGCTGCGAAAACAAAATTAGAATTAGTAATTTCTTCAAAACAAAATATTTTGCTAAATGTAAAACAGATGTTTTTTCAAAAATACATCAACTTTATCACACTGTCGTTGTTACAACTTTTACAATGCATGTTTACTGTTAATCTGTCTGTCTGCATATTTCAAGACATGGTATTTGAGGGAGCGGTGAGATAACCAATGGGGTGGACCATACAGTACCTTTCTCGTCAATGATTTTGAAAAATCTTCCTACTTAAAAACTGGAAATCAAATGATACTCCATCACTACAACAGTGGATGAATGAAATGCATTATTATTTATATGGCATAGAGTATGGCAGGAGATGGAGGGGGAGTGTGGTTGTGAGACACATGATGTGTATGGGTGGGAACATGTGAGTCTGAGCAGGTGTGATGTCATTGATGTTTGTTGATATTTCTGTGCGTCTGTTTATTGTTTGTTTTTTTGGTTATTGTTTGAGAAAATAGCACTAAACAAAAATAGAAAACACAACATGTAAATTATTGGTCCCATGTTTCTTGAGCTGAAATTAAAGATCCCAGAAAAAAGCTGATTAAACAGTATGATCATTACAATGTGCACACTAAAATGTGCAGTTTTGTCAAACAACACATTGCCAGTTGTCTCGTGCTTTGAGGGAGCGTGCAACTGGCATGCTGACTGCAGGAATCTCCACCAGAGCCGGTTGCCAGAGAATGAATGTTCGTTTCTCTACAATAAGCCGAGACTGCTTATGATAGAAAAATGAACATTTGTTGTTTTAGAGAATTTGGCAGTACATTCAATAGGCCTCACAACCACAGACCACGTGTATGGTGTTTTCTGGGCGAGCGGTTTGCTGATGTCAACATTGTGATGGCGGTTATTGTGTGGGCAGGCATAAGCTACAGACAACCAACACAATTGCATTTTGTTGATGACAATTTGAATGCACAAAACTATCATGACGAGATCCTGAAGCCCATTGTGAGGCCCCTTTTGTACGATATCTGTGACCAACAGATCCATATCTGTATTCCCAGTCATAATTAATTACATATCACAAACATAATGTATTATAAGCCGTTTTAGGAGGACGTCCTTCTCCCCCTGCCCTTCCTTCATCCCTTCCTTCAGCCCTTCCTTCAGCCCTTCCTTCATCCCTTCCTTCAGCCCTTCCTTCAGCCCTTCCTTCAGCCCTTCCTTCAGCCCTTCCTTCATCCCTTCCTTCATCCCTTCCTTCAGCCCTTCCTTCAGCCCTTCCTTCATCCCTTCCTTCAGCCCTTCCTTCATCCCTTCCTTCAGCCCTTCCTTCATCCCTTCCTTCAGCCCTTCCTTCATCCCTTCCTTCAGCCCTTCCTTCAGCCCTTCTTTCATCCCTTCCTTCATCCCTTCCTTCAGCCCTTCCTTCAGCCCTTCCTTCAGCCCTTCCTTCATCCCTTCCTTCAGCCCTTCCTTCATCCCTTCCTTCATCCCTTCCTTCAGCCCTTCCTTCAGCCCTTCCTTCATCCCTTCCTTCAGCCCTTCCTTCATCCCTTCCTTCAGCCCTTCCTTCAGCCCTTCCTTCAGCCCTTCCTTCATCCTTTCCTTCATCCCTTCCTTCAGCCCTTCCTTGAGCCCTTCCTTCAGCCCTTCCTTCATCCCTTCCTTCATCCCTTCCTTCATCCCTTCCTTCATCGTTTCCTTCATCCCTTCCTTCATCCCTTCCTTCATCCTTTCCTTCATCCCTTCCTTCATCCCTTCCTTCAGCCCTTCCTTCAGCCCTTCCTTCAGCCCTTCCTTCATCCCTTCCTTCAGCCCTTCCTTCAGCCCTTCCTTCATCCTTTCCTTCATCCCTTCCTTCAGCCCTTCCTTCAGCCCTTCCTTCATCCCTTCATCCCTTCCTTCATCCCTTCCTTCATCCTTTCCTTCATCCCTTCCTTCAGCCCTTCCTTCAGCCCTTCCTTCAGCCCTTCCTTCAGCCCTTCCTTCATCCTTTCCTTCATCCCTTCCTTCAGCCCTTCCTTCAGCCCTTCCTTCAGCCCTTCCTTCATCCTTTCCTTCAGCCCTTCCTTCAGCCCTTCCTTCATCCCTTCCTTCATCCCTTCCTTCAGCCCTTCCTTCATCCTTTCCTTCAGCCCTTCCTTCAGCCCTTCCTTCAGCCCTTCCTTCATCCCTTCCTTCAGCCCTTCCTTCATCCTTTCCTTCAGCCCTTCCTTCATCCCTTCCTTCATCCTTTCCTTCATCCCTTCCTTCAGCCCTTCCTTCATCCCTTCCTTCAGCCCTTCCTTCAGCCCTTCCTTCAGCCCTTCCTTCATCCCTTCCTTCATCCCTTCCTTCAGCCCTTCCTTCATCCCTTCCTTCATCCTTTCCTTCATCCCTTCCTTCATCCCTTCCTTCACCCCTTCCTTCAGCCCTTCCTTCAGCCCTTCCTTCAGCCCTTCCTTCAGCCCTTCCTTCAGCCCTTCCTTCATCCGGCTGCACATCCGACTAATAGCCCATCAAAACTACACATCAACTATATTGAAACTAATTTCACAGAAGCCTATGAAAATGTATGTAGTCTAAAGAAGATTAAATTGACAATAGTCGGATGGGAGACAATATTAACAATTGTCTCGTCAATGAAGAGACTGATGAACAGTGCAGCATGTGTAACTGACAAAGAAGGGAAAGGAGCTTCCCAAAAAGCGACTTTCTCAAAACATGTTACAGAGGTTCATGCAGGTCACACACTTTGATTTCAATAATGGTAATACAGATACCAAGGTTTCTAAATCACCTACATTTCCCAATCAACTCTCAAAATGTAGTGGAAAGACTATTTCAAAATGTTTTATTTTTGACAACTAACTGCAATTCCACTCCCGGCAGCATATAGCCTAGGATACTAAGAACAGACTAGTAACATAATTAAACTCCTATTCTGTTCTTTTGAAATACATTTAGTTCAATAATATTTATTAAGACCTGCATAAACAAAATGATGATGGTGTAGTTCCCCCAAATTACAAAATGAAATATTGTTTTCCTTAGTCCTCTAAGCAGTCAATGGAAACGGTATGACAGCAATCCATGCTTTGGTTTAGCTTCATTGGCACTGTTGACACATGCTAACATTTTAGCAATTATTGTACACATCTCATTAAAGTCATGGGACACATATTACCATTTAAGTGACTTTGTTGAGCTTCACAATCAATTTTAGATACAGTACTTTTGGATGATTTGGACATGAGGCACGAAAAAGGCTAATATCAGTCCCATGACTTGAATTTGAGCCACAAATGCTAAAACATGTGTGTGTGTGGAAACAGTGCCAGGAAAACTGAACCAAAGCATGGATTGCTGTCATACTTTCAAATGCGGAAGACACATTTCAGTTGAATGCGTTCAGTTGTACAACTGACTAGTTATCCCCTTTCCCATGTAATGTAAGATCGCAATAAAACCAGATTAAAAACCAGATAAAAGAACCCTTTACAACACGACGGGGACTGTGAAGAGATGATATATTTGCATTGTATTGTGTCTGCCAAGTTATTTAATTGTAACATAAATATAGTGTAATATATTCTATGTGTATTATGTATTTTATTGGTTGTGTTTAGTTTCCTGTTTGGACCCCAGGAAGAGTAGCCACTTCCTCAGCAGCAGATAATTGCAGATCCTAATCAGAACTAATAATACTAAGATCTTCATGAACACAGCCAAAGGATTATTGTTGCCGTAGCACATATGAAATGTTTTTATTGGTCTGTTAGAATGTTGACGGCCCAAACTGGGATGCCTCGAGTCCCAACGGTTCTAGTGTTAATTAAGGAGTGTTCAGACATTTACTGGAACTGCACTGAACAACCCAGAAAGAAAAGAGAACTAGTTACCTGTCTTCCTGCTTTCTTTATCTCATGGAGGATGGTATCATGTCCTTTGTGGTTTGTCTCTGCACACTGACTGCAGATCATCATCTGGTCTGTCCTGCAGAACACATCCAGAGGACTGTAGTCATGTTGGCAGAGTTTCTGCACCAGGTCTCCAGTCACATCCACCAGTGTGTGTTTCTGTAGTTTAGGTATTGTATAGTGCTGTCTGATGTGGGTCTCACAGTAGGACACACTGCAGGACTGACAGAACTTCACAGCTTGGACCTCAGAGCAGATATCACAGGATACGTCTACTGGCCTTGATGGGAATTGTAAATTACAGGTATCAAACACATTGATCAAAATAACCTCATCAGTTCAGTTTAACACATAATGGCCTGATAATATAACACATGGTAACCTTCCTATAACTATCTGTTATCATGATGTGTATTTTTGCTTTAAATTAAGTCACAGATCTTTTATTTAATGAGGTCAGCATTATTACAACATAGGCCTGTATTTACAGCTGGCTGAACATCAGAATCTCACCCTTTGTTTCGTAGAGAGTCTGCTCCTTTGAACTGAACAGGGTAATCCATGGATTTGTCAGTCTTCATTGATAGAAAACCAGAGGAAATAGACTCTGCTCTCTCTGATTGGCCCCTAGTAGCACAAGACAGTCATGCAAAACACACAAAAACGAATACAATAAAATGAACACTTTTTATATTCCTCTCTTTCACGTCAGAATGATGTGAGTCACCATGATGTGATATTTAGCTTGTCTTCTTCTAGCCAACTACATAAAATAACAATCATTTTAGGATCCTATTGACTTTTCCAAGTAGAACATAGAACGTAGAATCTAACTCTTCATTTTGGTGTAAGGTCCCCTCCATAAAACTAATAGGGATATTCATTGATTGGTTACTCTTCATTGAAATATACAACCAGAGAAAAGGATGCCACCTTTCCAAAAAAGTAAGTTTGTCAAATTTCTGCCCTGCTAGAGCTACCCCGGTCAACTGTAAGTGCTGTTATTGTGAAGTGGAAACGTCTAGGAGTTACAACGGCTCAGCCGCAAAGTGGTAGGCCACACAAGCTCACAGAAAGGGACCGCAGAGGGCTGAAGCACATAGCACGTAACAATCGTCTATCCTCGCTTGAAACACTCACTACTGAGTTCCAAACTGCCTCTGGAAGTAACGTCAGCTCAAGAACTCTTCATCGGTAGTTTCATGAAATGGGTTTCCATGGCCAAGCAGACGCACACAAACCTAAGATTACCATGCGAAATGCCAAGCATCGGCTGGATTGGTATAAAGCTCACCGCCATCATTGCACCCACACTGCTCGCTCGCGCCAATGAGCGTCTACGTTGCCAAATGCTAAAATAGAAGTCAGTTCTATTTGTGATGCTCATCGCGCTGTAAGTCCTGCCTCTCCCATCTCCTCATCGGTTTATTGAAGCAGATACCCACGTGCCATCTCCTCATTGGTTATACCCACGTGGGTTTCTGAAAGATGAACTGAGGTTGATTGGTTGTCATGGTAATACTAGATGCCAATCGCAATAAAAAGTCAAAAGAAGAAAAAGCCTGGAAGGGGGAGAGATGACAAGAAACGATTCGGTTGACCATTTTGTGTGGATTAATTGTCAGAGTAGAGGACCTTGTGCAGTTCAGGTAAAATAACAACTCAATGTTTATATCCCAGGACAAATTAGCTATAAAAAGCAAGCTAGCTAAATAGGACAAATTAGCTAGCAACTGCAAGCTAGCTAGCTTGCCATAAATGTTTAATGCTTTTCAACCTGTCCCCAAATTAATATAATTGGTTCAGAGTTTGTTTTGATATTTCAACCTGCGTGTCGTTATCGCGTTTGGTGTGGGGGGACAAAATCAATTTGTTCACGATGTCGCACACGGACGGGCACGCGTGTGTTTGGTTTGGGTGTAACAGTATAACTTTAGTCCGTCCCCTCGCCCCGACCCGGGCGCGAACCAGGGACCCTCTGCACACATCAACAGTCACCCTCGAAGCATCGTTACCCATCACTCCACAAAAGCCGTGGCCCTTGCAGAGCAGGGGAACCACTACTTCAAGGTCTCAGAGCAAGTGACGTCACCGATTGAAATGCTATTAGCACGCACCACCGCTAACTAGCTAGCCATTTCACATCCGTTACATGGGCACAGTGTTAGACCTCATGGCTTGGTTTTTGCTCTGACATGCCCTGTCAACTCTGGGACCTTATATAGACAGGTGTGTGTATCTTTCCAAATCATGACCAATCAATTGAATTTACCACAGGTGGATTCCAATCAAGTTGTAGAAACATCTCAAGGATGATCAATGGAAACAGGATGCACCTGAGCTCAATTTTGAGTCTCATAGCAAGGAGTCTGAATACTTAGTTAAATAAGGTACCTGTTTTGCAAAAAATTATAAAAATCTGTTTTCCCTTAGAGTCATTATAGGGGTAGTAGGTAGCCTAGCGGTTAAGAGTGTTGGGCATTTCACCGAAAGGTTGCTGGTTTGAATCCCCGAGCCGACAACGTGGAAAAATATGCCTTTATGCCCTTGAGGAAGGCAATTAAAACCCTAACAACAACTGCACCCTGGGCACCACTGACGTGGTGTTGATTAAGATAGCCCCCCGCACCTCCCTGATTCAGAGGGGTTGGGTTAAATGTGGAAGACACATTTCAGTTGAATGCATTCAGCTATGCAACTGACTAGCAGTAACACAGTATCCTTCATATAAATCATATGAACATATTACTATATATTTGAGAGGTGTGTTGTATTTTTGGTAAAAAATCGTCATGTAAATCTATTACATAATTATAACATAGGATCTAAAAGTGTTCAACAAACACACAAAAACACACCTCATATCAGGGTCCATGGTCACATTAAGATCCTTGTTTTGTGACCCATCCTTCTGTCTTTCTTTAGGGATGTCACCACCCTCAGCCCCCTGATGATAACTCATTAAAACTCTCAGAGAGGTCTCACAAAGACGACTGAAGAGGAAGAGGACTGGTCTGGTCCCATATCAATCTGTAAATTAGAAGAGTAAACACCATTATATTAAAACGTTTAAATACAAAAGCAGAGTAGAACTACTGTTGACGTGCTGTACTGGGGATTTAAATTGACATTATAATGACATTCTGTAAGGCATTTTGTACCAAATGCAATTATGTAAAGCACTATAGGCTGAATAAAATGTTTATAAACAAAATCAAAATGTAAAAACATTTTTTTTACTGAAAACAGCAATGTACAGTATTTTTCCAGAGCATATCTAAATAAGAAGAGAGATGGTTTATCATGATGATATTGAAATTCCCTATAAGGGCTTTGATAAGATGTGTATCAGATACTGAAGAAACCTTTTAGACATAAAAACACTGCTTCCCTGCTCTGAGGGTTTATGCTGGTGTTAAGTAGTCTAAACCACTTAGTGACAAATGCATTGGTAAAAACTACAATACACTGTTTTCTCCCTCTTCGTGTTCTATTATCTTATGGTGAATGTAGGTCAGTGTTTCTTATGTCTTTTGTTGAAATTGACAGAAACCATTGTGGGGTAACATATATACATTGTTGTTCACTAGCTCTGTAGTTCAACTAGTGCATAAATAAAACATGGAATGGAACTTTGAGTGCATCAGTATAATGAAAACATGGAATGGAGTACTTAGTGCATCAGTGATCAGTATAATAAAAACATGGACTGGAGTACTTAGTGCATCAGTGATCAGTATAATGAAAACATGGAATGGAGTACTTAGTGCATCAGTGATCAGTATAATGAAAACATGGAATGGAGTACTTAGTGCATCAGTGATCAGTATAATGAAAACATGGACTGGAGTACTTAGTGCATCAGTGATCAGTATAATGAAAACATGGAATGGAGTACTTAGTGCATCAGTGATCATCAGTATAATGAAAACATGGAATGGAGTACTTAGTGCATCAGTGATCAGTATAATGAAAACATGGACTGGAGTACTTAGTGCATCAGTGATCAGTATAATGAAAACATGGAATGGAGTACTTAGTGCATCAGTGATCAGTATAATGAAAACATGGACTGGAGTACTTAGTGCATCAGTGATCAGTATAATGAAAACATGGACTGGAGTACTTAGTGCATCAGTGATCAGTATAATGAAAACATGGAATGGAGTACTTAGTGCATCAGTGATCAGTATAATGAAAACATGGAATGGAGTACTTAGTGCATCAGTGATCAGTATAATGAAAACATGGAATGGAGTACTTAGTGCATCAGTGATCAGTATAATGAAAACATGGACTGACCTCCATTAGATTAGCTTTGTTAATCACATGCGCAGGGCCACAGATGTAATTGCAGGGGGCAGTGAAAGTATTAAGCTACAAGCTTCAACAGTGCAGGTCAAAGAAAAGTGAATGAAACAATAATACAAATAATAATAATAATATACATATTTACAACTGTAACAATTATAAATGTAAATGTACATTAGGGGATGGGGGCAGGGTAAATGTCTGTTTAAGGATAGCCTAGCCTTCCTACTTGTAAACATGCACCATCATCATGTGATTTAGCTGATCAATGTCTTGTAAAACATTTTTTTTTAATTATAGTTCCCCAGCAAGAAATCCAAACATGGATCTCAACTAGAAGGGGGAACTAACAAAGAGTCACTGACCAAAACGAAACAGGTGGGATTTAGGAGGGGTTCTGAAAGAGGCTCATGGGGGAGTCCCCTGGAAGTTGATTAGATTAGTATCAACAACTAGGACCAAAAAAAAAAACGCCCACCATAAGCGACGACTAAATTTGCCCAAGAACAGGCTAACAAAATAAAACCCCACAAACGTCAAAGACAGGAAACAAAGATCTGACAAAGGATGGTTTTCTGTAATCAAATAGGGAGCACCAACTAAGGGTTGTTGACCCTCCACATCTCTCAACACAACTGGAGCACTGGGCCAGACACTCTTAAATAGCACCTGGGCCAGCACATGTTAAACACCATCCCACCAACGAGATGGAAACCAGGTATAACACATACTGAATAACAAGGTGACGGTGACACCACTCTGTGTTTCCTACGTGTAAAGTCCATCCTCAAAAGTAAATGGAAACACCAAAGCCTGTAACATAGTCAACATTTGTGAATAGTGTCCTCAGGTGGTTGCCCTGCTCTTGCTCTTAGTCTGCCTCCTGTCCCTCCTTGCCTGGAACAAATAATTGACACGGCTATAAAATGGGTGGAAACCTAAGATGTACTTTCAATCTGACTGTGTCAGTTGGGTAATAGGTTCAGGTTGGACAGGCTAAATTCTATGTGTTATATTATAATATAAATTCAGGACAAAACGGCTTTTCCATGTTTTCTTATTCTAAAAACATTTGATAAGATTCCCAATACATTTTTGCATGTAGCCCATAGCTTGGGTTTAGTGATATCGAATTGAAATCAAATCAAAGACAATTTTAGGCTCCTTAATGTTTATGATCAAGTATGATATAAATTAGCCTAATGATTTTCCTAATTTGAGTCTAAAACAGGCTTTATTTATAATAAGGAATTTGCAGAAAATGTATCATGAATTCAATCATTAAATTAGACCTATTTTGGTTGTGTATGTAATTATATCGAAATGAGCGATATCCCAATCTATAATGGCATGCGGTACAAACATGATAATCAGTCAAGTCACTGACAAAACCACAACAACTGGTCAGATTAAATTCACGCTTTCCTTTGGAAACCAATAAAGATGTTCAATTAGATTTTTAGCGTCCTTGTCGACTAGTGAAAAACATGCACAGCCTACCATAGTTCTGAACGTCATATTAAAGGATCCACACCAAGGACGATAACTATAGTGATAACGATAGATTATACATCATCCACACCAAAGACGATAACTATAGTGATAACGATAGATTATACATCATCCACACCAAGGACGATAACTATAGTGATAACGATAGATTATACATCATCCACACCAAGGACGATAACTATAGTGATAACGATAGATTATACATAGACGTTGGCGAGCATCCACACCAGCGGGCCGTTATTATTTCTATAGTACACCTGTTAATCAACTGATCAACGCATCCTACTGCACGTTGTAGGCCTATTAATTAGGTGCTAACACGGAACGTTCAGTAACCCAAGACTTCAAGGTGTGTTCATTGTGATAGTGACAACTGCAAATAATACGTCAATGAACACTCATATTAAACTCATATTTAAGCAATTCAACAACAAAGGCTGTTTAGCTTGGGCACCTTTTACATTATGTCATTGCTTGCCTCGTTGCTCAATTGTTTTGCAAGTGATTTACATTTTGCGAATGATTATAATTTCCTTTGCATCTTCTTTTCGCTGTGCTCATCTCTCTGGCTGTCCTGTGCGGTAGATAATTTGGCATTCTGGCCTAATTTACATTAAGCAATTAGCAAGAGAAAGCCTGCATCTCTCCACAAAATGCTAATAGGTCTAGTATACATTAAAAACATGTTTATAAATATCGTACAGCTTTTGTAGCCTATACGTTTTCCTGGGATTTCACGTGAAGAGGAATAGCGGAGAGGCTTGCGTAGCCTAGACTATTGCGCACGGGAACAGCTGGAAGAGAGAGGGTATAGATGTATAGCCGATGTCTGAAGCTAGCTGGATATTAGGCCATTCATTAGCTAGATAGTAGGGGCTATAAATATTTACCTGTTAAAGTGCGAGAAAAAGGTGAAGAGATTATGACATAGCAGAACTGTGCATTCCCCCAGGTTGATGCGCTCTGCAGTCCCGGACACACAAAACTACACTATTAGGGCTACGTTTTTAAACAAGACAATTATTATACCTAAGCTACAACACAATGCAATAAGGAATTCATTATTGTTATCGAGTGAGTACACATGTATTGTCTAGGGCTGTAAAACTGCAGTTAAGTAGGCTAATTTGTATAACCGCTTAAACATCCTGTTTTGATGATCATGCCGAAATAACAGTTTACAACCTAGGCCTGATTATGCAACCATTTGGATCAGTTGTGGGTTTATTCTCGACAGTTTACAAGGTCCAGAAAGGTACATTAGCAGGCTACTCATAGCGTGTAGGATATTTTGATTACACCATCACGGCTCTCTCACTCTCCTTTCAAACTCCCCTATTTTACGTTCAGCAAGCTGGACTCTCTCCTCAATACGCTAGTAGTAGTAAATATTAGGTGTACAACAAGCTATTGTAGTATAGCTTTTCCTGGGACTCCATGAGTTGGGAGGAATAGCTGTAGCTGAGAGGCAGAGGAAAATCAGATGCGTAATTGTCCAAAGGTAACGGTGAAGACCGAGAGATTAGAAATTAGAAGCATATGCAATTATTCCTTAGCTAAATATTAGGCCTAATACTACTAATATTTTTATGGGACAAGAAAATGATCATACCTAGGGTATAACAACAGAATGCAATAATGCATTATTATATTTTTCTAGTGAGTAAAGTCAACTGCAGTGAATATCCCATTTCAATAATCGCTAAAAAGCCCTGCGTTTAGAATGTCGAAATAATGATAATAATCTAGTCTAGGCCTGATTAGGCCACCATTTTGGATCACTAATGGATCCTTTCTCGACAGTTTACAACGCCTTTGGCAGCGATTACAGCTGTGAGGATTTTGGGGTTAGTCTCTAAGACAGACCTTTGCACACCTGAATTGTACAATATTGGCCCATTATTCTTTTCAAAATTGTTCACGCTCTGTCAAATTGGTTGTTGTTCATTGCTAGACAGCAGAAGAGGCTGCGGAGAGGTGAACGGCCCGGAATTTTGCAAATGGAATGGCATCAAACACATCGAAACCATGTGTTTGATGTCTTTGATTCCATTCCACTGAATAGCTCCAGTCATTACCACGAGCCCATTCTCCCTAATTAAGGTGCCACCAACCTCCTGTGATAGATAGCCATTTTCAAGTCTTGCCATAGATTTTCAAGCCAATTTAAGTCAAAACTGTGACTAGCCCACTCAGGAACATTCAATGTTATCTTGGTAAGTAACTCCAGTGTAGATTTGGCCATGTGTTTTGGTTAATTGTTCTGCTGACAGGTGATTTCATATCCCAGTGTCTGTTGAAAAGCAGTTTTCCTCTAGGATTTTGCCTGTGCTTAGCTGTATTCCGTTTCTTCTTATCCTAGAAAAAACTCCTTAGTCCTTGTCGATGATAAGTATACTCATAACATGATGCAGTCACAACCATGCTTGAAAATATGATGAGTGGTACTCAATGATGTGTTGTGTTGGATTGCCCCAAACTTAACGCTTTGTATTCAGTACAAAAAAAGTGTATTTCTTTGGCACATGTTTTGCAGTTTTACTTCAGTGCCTTGTTGCAAACAGGATGCATGTTTTGGAATATTTTTATTCAGTACAGGCTTCCTTCTTTTCACTCTGTCATTTAGGTTAGTATTGTGGAGTAACTACAATGTTGTTGATCCATCTTCAGTCCTCTCATATCAAATCCATTAAACTATGTAACTAACTGTTTGCGTCATGCATAAGAACAGCCCTTGGCTGTGGTATATTGGCCATATACAGTTTCACACCCCCTCAGGCCTTATTGCTTATTCAGTATACAACCCTCTGCCATTTTAGGACATATTTATGTGATGGAGAACAGTGATTCATTAACCTAGCCTGGTAATTCATTAACACCTGACCCCTTTACTAAACAGCAAGATGGCGTTCCATCTGTGTGAGTGGGGACAATTTAGGCTGAGGAGTGAGATTCACACATTCCCATGTGCACATAGTACAAATATAAGCTATGGGTTGATGTTAATTGTAAAACCCTTTTTGCGAACTTGAATGTGCACAATTACCATGACAATGTTCTGGTGCATTTAGAGTCGCCTGGATAAAATGTAGGCTATTACACAGTTCATCTAGATCACCCTAGAGATCACAAGGTCTAAGAATGAGTCAGCACAGCATCAGTCTGTAAATATATAACAGACACTCCTATTACTGATGATATGAAGACAGTACCTGATAGTACCTGATAGTACCTGACCATATAATCATAAACACATCTGAAAGCAAGTACACTTTCAAGGTTACCTTGTTGTCTATGATTCTAATTAGTTTTAGCAATGATATGTAAAATAATTTTAAGAACATATTCATATATAATATTATTTCTAAATATAAAGGTTCTGTCAAAAACAGTTTGACATGATTGTCACAACAGAATCAAGTCATACGTTGTCATAGTTTTAATTGACAAATACATTTGGTAAAAATGAATTGATGATCTACAATATAACAATATAGGGCTCCCGTGTGGTGCAGTGGTCTAATGCACTGCATCACAGTGCTTGAGGAGTAACTACAGACCCTGGTTCGATTCCAGGCTGTATCACAACCCATCATGATTGGGAGTCCCATAGGTTGTCGCACAATTGGCCCGGGGTAGGCCGTCATTGTAAATAAGAATTTGTTCTTAACTAACTTGCCTAGTTAAATAAAGGTGTATATATAAATAATTACTATAACATATTAATGTTCCTTAAATATTTTCAAGTTGAATTGTCTACATGCCTAGAATATCTTAACTTGTAACAATCTTTGCCATTTTTTCCAGCACCGTTTTGACAGTGTCACTTTCAGGTCACTTTCAATGACACGTTAGTTTGATCAACAACATTAAAACATTTCCTAATTACAAAACACGTAGTAGAAACATATTAGAAACAACAAATAACATGAAATACCTATCATGAAGTTTTAGTGATACATGTAACAATCACTTTAATCAACTACATATAGTTCATGTTACTGTCAAATGATTAATCACATACATACCCTGTGAGAAGCCCACCCGCTGACCCTTCCTCTTAACCGACCAGTTGAGATTTCCTTGTGAATTCTCTGCTAATATTGACTGTAAACAGAGATCTAGAAACTGTAGAGTATGAAATGTGTTCCTTCAAAACAGGTTTGGTTTGTGACACTTTGCACCACCATAAATGTTATCTGATATTAATGGTTAACTAATTCTCCTCCTTCAACCATCTCAACTCATCCCTTTCAGACCCCAGTCAAGTGAATATTCCTCTAGGTGGCAGCAGAGTGGACTTTGTGGAGCTGATGGGTCCTAAGATGTTGGCAGAGACAGCAGACATGATAGGAGTGAAGGAGCTCAGGGATGCTTTCAACAAGAAAAGGGGACGGTTTGGTGAACTTTGGAGGTGAGAGAGGGGGAGGATGGGGAAGAGGCAGAGGGAGGGTGAGATGAAGGGGGAGAGGGTGAGGGAGAGAGAGGGAGAGAGGGGGAGGATGGGGAAGAGGCAGAGGGAGGGTGAGATGAAGGGGGAGAGGGTGAGGGAGAGAGAGGGAGGATGGGGAAGAGGCAGAAGGAGGGTGAGATGAAGGGGGAGAGGGTGAGGGAGAGAGAGGGAGAGAGGGGGAGGATGGGGAAGAGGCAGAAGGAGGGTGAGATGAAGGGGGAGAGGGTGAGGGAGAGAGGGGATAACTAAAGGAAAGGGAAAGGGGGATATTGCAATGTGTCTTCCACATTTAACCCAGTTAGCCAACCCCTCTGAATCAGATCAGAGAGGAGAATATGAGAAGGACAGTGAGATATGGTGAAGGTTGCTCACTACTACTACCAATACTACGTCATCCCGTTTCACCATACTCATAGTTTGTGTTCTTTCCACAGAGTTTGTCAGGATGATGTCTCGCTGATTCTCCTGGTCAGAAGACCATGACGACATGACTATAAGAGACTTGTAAACAACAAAACCTCCTCTGTTAGATGTTATGGACCAGTCCTCAGTATGTTGTTGTACATGTAATTATAGTATTATTGATGTACAAATATTTCATGTTGTTTTTAGGGTATTTGTTGGTACTTATGTATTGCTATAGCAACAATCCCTCCTAGTACTGTATGTTTTTGTTGTATAACTGTAACATTGTAATAATAATAATAATATTTGTAAAGTGCTTTTCATGTATTATGTTCAAAGTGCTACACTATGTTATCAGCTAGTAATCCTTTTGTATAGTTTCAGCCAGTAGTTGAAAGTTTAGAGGGACGGCCAGGTCTTGGTAGATTTGCAGTGGTCTGATACTGATACTTCCATTTCAATATTATCGCTTGCACAGTGCTCCTTGGGATGTTTAAAGCTTGGGAAATCTTTTTGTATCCAAATCCGGCTTTAAACTTCTTCACAACAGTATCTCGGACCTGCCTGGTGTGTTCCTTGTTCTTCATGATGCTCTCTGCGCTTTTAACGGACCTCTGAGACTATCACAGTGCAGGTGCATTTATACGGAGACTTGATTACACACAGGTGGATTGTATTTATCATCATTAGTCATTTAGGTCAACATTGGATCATTCAGAGATCCTCACTGAACTTCTGGAGAGAGTTTGCTGCACTGAAAGTAAGGGGGCTGAATAATTTTGCACGGACAATTTTTCAGTTTTTGATTTGTTCAAAAAGTTTGAAATATCCAATAAATGTCGTTTCACTTCATGATTGTGTCCCACTTGTTGTTGATTCTTCACAAAAAAATACAGTTTTATATCTTTATGTTTGAAGCCTGAAATGTGGCAAAAGGTCGCAAAGTTCAAGGGGGCCGAATACTTTCGCAAGGCACTGTACAGTGGGGAGAACAAGTATTTGATACACTGCCGATTTTGCAGGTTTTCCTACTTACAAAGCATGTAGAGACCTGTAATTTGTATCATAGGTACACTTCAACTGTGAGAGACGGAATCAAAAATCCAGAAAATCACATTGTATGATTTTTAAGTAATTGTTGAAGAGTTGGCCAGGGGGTCTCGTTCTGCTCTCCCTCAGCGGTAGGTGCAGTTGGCCAGGGGGTCTCGTTCTGTCCTCCCTCCCCTCAACAGGAGACTGGAACAGACAGACAGGGAGAGTTCAGGACCAGACACACTGTGATCTTGGAAATCAAAGCTCTTTACTAAAACTTGACTAGTTCTAGTGAGGGAGAACTATATCATAGTTTTAGTAAGTGAGACAGTTGTTTTGCTGTTCCCCTCCATGTCATCCTGATGGGCCGTGCTGTGAGCCACTGACCTTTGTGTTCCTCCTCAGCCTCAGGCAGCAACAGGGGGTGGACAGGGTGGTCTGGTTGGGAGCCTCCTGACTTGTCCCCAACTGGAGACGCTTCGTTCACTGCTGTGGCATTAAATGCTTGCTGCAGGACCAAACACATTCCCATCAGAGACATACGCATTTATAAATGATTAATTAACCATTAATAGACTAACCATGAATTGAGTACCACAGTATGAGTCATAAAACCCGGAAATGATTCCAATAGTTTTTTCACCATACATTTTTCCATCTGGGATTTTAGAACTACTTCATATAAGGTCTGTGTTTCACAGAGGAATAAAGTAATTAAGTAAAAAAATACTTAATACTTAAGTTGTTTTTTGGGGTATCTATAATTTACTTTACTATTTATATTATTGCCAACTTTGACTTTTACTTCACTACATTCCTAAAGAAAATAATATACTTTTTACAAAAGTACTCGTTACATTGTGAATGCTTAACAGGACAGGAAAATGGTCCAATTCACGCACTTATCAAGAGAACTTCCCTATTCACACAAATGCTTCATTTATAAATGATTTCTGAGTGTTTGTGTGTTCCCCTGACTATCCGTAAAAAAATTAAATGGTGCCGTCTGGTTTGCCATATATAAGGAATTTGAAATGATTTATATTTTTACTTTTGATACTTAATTGTATTTAAAATCAAATACTTTTAGACTTTTCCTCAAGTTGTATTTTACTGGGTGACATTTACTTGAGTCATTTTCTGTTAAGGTATCTTTACTATTACTATGGCAATTGGGTATTTTTTCCACAACTGGTGTTTTGTGTAGGCTTACCTTGAAGTGAAGTTTTGATAGCCGCACAAATCTCTCTCGGACAAAACGTCACACCAAGGTAAGCCTACACCAAACACAAGCCTACAGCAAACACAAGCCTACACGAAATTCACAATGTGAAGGCGGAAAAACCATTGAAAAAATGTGTGTTTTTTTAATGTGTATTAAGACGTGCACTGTTCCAGACTAAAAAACCCTTGTAAAAGGACCCTTATTGTAAAATGCCATAAAGCACAAAATGTGACATGACGTTATAACAGCAGGAGAATGCAGTAAGACTAACCCACCCTCCACCTGCTCTTGGAAAAGTTATTCTTGAGCTCAGTGCTGACAGACTCATGGACGTTCTTATCCAGGGCTGTGTCTCCAGCAAGCCTGAGGGAGGGAGACAGATATGAGGACCAGGCTCTGTTGGGGGCCACAACAACAGGTGGAAGAAGGTGTGTGCAGTCTACTGTACCAGAGGTGGTGAAGAGCCTGGTCACACGTGATGTATCCTTGGGTCCTTGTCAATCAGGTGTCAATCACTCTGTCAGTGATTGTCCCTTGGCCAGTCATTGTATTATGGCTAATCACACACACACTGACAATTTGGTACACGCTTCAAACAACAGCCGTCCCAGGGAGCTATTTCCAATAATACGAAACCACAGACAACGTAATGTAATACATACTGACCTGGACAGGATTCATGTCTCTCTCATCTGAGAGTGGAGGACTACCGTACCTGAGTCGGAGATATCAATAAGGAGAGTCAAACTTGTATTCAGCCTTCAGAATCTACTCAGAGCGTTGGCATCGCATCGTTCCCGTCGTAGAACGGAGGGTATCCTATCATTCGCCTTTCTTTGATGTAAATCACTGATCTGATAAGCGTTTACTGGTGTAAGCCATAAAGTGGACACCTTGCTTTGACCCTGTCCAATTACGTTAGATCAGCATTTACCTCAGTGGAAAGATGAAGCAAGGAGAAATATGCACAATAAGTCTGTAGAGAACAGGCCGTCCTCTTAGCGACGCTAGGAGAAACACTGGAGCTAACATGGAAGAACAAGTCCGTCCCTCATACTTACAGAATGTAGGAGGTGACTCTGGACCAGCAGTCCACTGCCTTGCTGTAGGGTTACTGAGACAGTACTTCAGGAGCTGCCAGAGACAACACACTCATGTTTTCATCACTTCATTCAGCGTCATCATTACACTTCTGCTCTGACATCATAGCAAACTACATCACTGGTGGAGTGTGTTTGCTCTCAAAATAAACAAAATCATAGAAAATTGACATGCTCCTTAAAACCATGGCAACAACACATTGAAGTATACTTCTTCATACCTACCGCCACTACAACAGTGGAAGACAGTGACTGGTAGTAAAACTACTACAGACTCCCTCGACACCAATTCTGACTGACCTCCAGGCATTGACTTGAAAATTACCTGACTACGTCAGACTCATTCTGAAGAAGTTGTAATCTGCCAGGATACTTGGTTTCATTCCCTTGACGTGTGCTTGCATAAGCATAAAATCACATGTACAACGGAACATCCAATTAGGATTTATGCTAGGATCACTTAAGGGTGCGAGCAGAATACCAGCCTTAGTAAAGTTGAACATTTACATTGAGGCCTTTAACTCTACAGCTACAGTACTCACCAGTTTTCTTCCCAGAAGTCCATAGGTCATCCCTGTAGACTGCCCAAAACTAGTGCCTTACAGCTGTAGACTTATCATATAGTTATCAACTTAGGATAGTACCCTAAGCAACACCCCGCAAATTAGGAAAGCCCTAGATATGACATTATACAATGCCATGATAGGGTCATTTTGCCACGACCATGGACGTAGATAGAATACAGTCCAATTAGATGATTAAGGGGGCATAACTATATTTTGTTTTGTTTATGCTTTCATTCATTTTGTTTCATTTTCTTCGGCACGTAGAAAGTGATAGAGCCATAAACAACTTCCCCATACAACCATCAGTTAGTGCCACAACGCAGCTCATTTGGGAGGAAATGTAATGATATATTTCATGAGTGTGTGTGCGTTGTTAACATCTGTCTAAGTTACTGCCCAAATCTTCCAGTCTGGACGACCAGAAACACTACCCGGGTCGACCACCAGATGGGGACCACATCGATGGTCCACAACCAGGACAACCAATGGTCATTTTTATGTTGGTTTGCAACATGCAGGTTAATCGCAAGATTGAACCCAACATGGGGGGACTGTCATGACGTTGGCCTGTGGGGTAGGTGGATGACAGTCATAAATACCTCTTCCCCCCTTGTTCCTCTCTCTACCCTACTGATGTTACATTTGCAAACCCCTTGGTTAACATAGAGATTCTGGGAACATCAGAATGTGGGGGGAAATGAACTATATTCTGGTAATCCGACCAATTGAACATATCCAGTGGTACTTAATGAATATGATGTCAGTTCGGTTGTCATCTGAGACATTCTCATCAATGATAAGATGTCATAAACTCTATAGTGGAAAGTCTACACATCAGAGTTATTGGATTCACATGGAATTGTTGTTCAATTTAAATGTTTGAATATTAAATTATTTGTGATGGGATGAAATGTGATTTTAGCTTCTAAAATGTGAGATGTTTTCATAAGATATTGCTGCTCACTCAGTGGCCCGCCCACGTGAAGAGACAGAGGTTGTAAACTATGAAACACACCCCTTTTCTCCCTTCCTATATAAAGCCTTGACCCCAATATAACTTTCTGTTCGGTGGACGTGAGGACAACGGTCCGATGTCAGAATGGTTCAGATAATAACTACAGAACGAAGCCAACATCAGCGTGAGCTTTGGTTGCGAATGGTATGAACTTTGAACTCTTATTCACTACAGAAGTGATACCGCTACCGTCCCACCTGCCCATAAGAAGTTAATATATTGTAAGGCTCCATGATGAGACTAACGATGATTTGAAAAAAGTTGCTTGAAAGGCGTAAGCTTTGTTTAGTTATTTTCTGCAGGCAGAACACTACATCAGTCTCTCATTCACAATCTGACAAGCACTTGATAATGCCTCGAATATCCTGGCGACATCCCCTTTGTGTGGCCGTAATGCACCATAAAAAACGCATGTCTTTTGTGGCCAGTGGCCATTGTGCCCTTCTCCCTGAGTGCTGCGCGCTCGGAAGCAGTGATGCCAACTTAACAATTTTGTTGCTAGATTTAGCAACTTTTCAGACTACCCTGGCAACTTTTTTTTTAAACAGCACCAAGTAACAAATTTAGCAACTTTTAAAACGTGACTCAAATGCTAAAATGCAAGCATTACCTCTCTTAATGACACAAAGACGATTTTCTCTGTCACACACTCAGTCACAACACACGTGCCTGGCTGCAAAAATGCATTGCGAGTGAAGTCATCAGCAGCAGGCCAGCTGCAATTTCAGCAAATTGCAAATCATTGTTGGCTGACTCCAGCAGCAGTAGTATGGGTTCGACGAGACAAACCCAATGAATATAGTTGGTCACAAATCTTTGATCTTGAACAGAACTTACAACATCAATCAACATCTCAATCAAAACTGTACAGCCAGAAGTACAGAAAAGAGTGGGAGTCTGTACCTGAATTTAAAGGCTGGCTGAAGCCAGTGGTGTGTTTTGTCTAGGGGTTTGTTGTAGGTTATGGGATTGTGGTTAGTGGGGTTGTCTAGTTAAGTCTATGGTTGCCTGGAGTTGTTCTCAATCAGAGGCAGGTGTTTATAGTTGTCTCTGATTGGGAACCATATTTAGGCAGCCATATTCTTTGAGTGTTTCGTGGGTGATTGTTCCTGTCTCTGTGTTTGTTTGCACCAGATAAGGCTGTTTAGGTGTTTGTATTGTTCGTATCTTTATTAAAGATGTATACAAATAACCACGCTGCATTTTGGTCCGATCCCTGCTACACCTCCTCTTCAGAGGAGGAGGAGAAAGAAAACCATAACAAGCATGCCACCATTTAGGTATGGCTGCAATGCTGCCTTTTCAGATTCTGTGGCAACAACAAACTTCCAAATGCACCAAGTGCACAGAAATTATTAGGGGAGTACTGGCTCCTTATTTTCTCAAAAAGGGTAACATCAGATGTGGGGGATGAGAAGTTCAGTCTCCTTTTGGATGAGTCCACTGATGTCAGTGTCTAGAAATACCTGGGTGTGGTGATTCGGTATTTCAGTGCTAAAAAAATAACTGTTGTGTCCACATTTCTCAGACTGGTTGAATTGGAGGGGGGTGATGCCAGATCAATAGTAAAGGAGGTAGTTGAGTTTCTTGAGAAGTGTAACCTTAAAAAAAGAGAATCTTCAGGGTATTGGCACTGATAATGCGTCCGTGATGACTGGGGTGCACAACGGGGTGCACAAGATTTTAAAGGAAGAATGTGCATTGCCCAATTTGGTACTAATCCACTGTGTGTGCCATTCTTTACAATTGGCTGTCAGTGCAGCATCCAAAGAAACCATCCCTAGGAGTGTTGAGTACTTAATGATTAAGTCTGTTTACTTAATCAGGGTCTTAATCAGGGTCTGTTTACTTAATCAGGGTCTTAATCAGGGTCTGTCTACAACTGGTTTTTGATACCCCCAAAGCGGCGTGAGGCGTACAAAGCGGTGTATGACACCAGTAATTGTGGCCAGAAACCCCTGCAGATCACCAAAGTGTGTGCCACACGTTGGCTATCGATTGAGTCTGCGGTAACTCATATATTGAGCCAGTGGGAAGAACTGAAACTCCACTTTGAGTTGACCAAGGACAGTGAGCATTGCTACATTGTGGATGTGCTCCATGCCATGTACATGTACAAGACCAACTATGTCAACCTGACATTCTTGAAATCAACCCTGTCCGACTTACAAGTTGCAGTGAAGTCATTTGAGGGATAGCAAACGGATCCTGTCAAGCTTTTGGACAATCTGGTACACCTCAACATCAATTTGCAGCAGAGTAGTCAACCCTATGGCAAAAATGGATGTCCTGAAGGATGCCATTGATGGACATCTCAGTCCATCACCATACCTTGAGTATCTTTTAGAGAGCACGGTGTTCCAACTCAGTCTTGCAGCAAAGGACATTAAGGTCATTCGGAGACAGTGCATCAACTACATTGTTGCTTTAAGCAAGGAGCTGCAAGCAAGGCTACCAGACAACCTTGAAGCCTTGTGAAACATGGCCTTGTTCAGTGTTAAGGAAATGCTAAAGCACAATAAGGGCACCACTGAAATGATTAAAGTAGCTGAGCTACTGGGATACCAGCCCCAAACAATTGATCAAATTGTTTCCCAACGTAGAAACATCCATCTGTTTCTGTGGGACTCAACTGAAAATACAGTCGAGTTGTGGAGTGACGTGAATGACTACATGGACTCTTCTGGGTCAAATCTATTTGAAGAACTGTGCAAAGCTGCACTCGCTGTCCTCTCCTTGCCACACTCAAATGCGGAGGTTGAACGGCTGTTCAGCCAAATGAGTGTGGTCAAGTCAAAGTTAAGAAATAGAATGTCACTGCACACTCTCAACTCCATACTCCTGGTATGGCGTGGACTGAAGCTGGCTGGTGATACCTGTTACCAGCATAAACTATCAGGTGAAGTTCTGCCGTAGTTTGGCACCACAGCTGCATACAGCGTTAAGGCCTCTCCGTCCTCTACTGCTGGTTCCAGCTCTGTGACAATGCAGTTGGACAGTGAAGATGAAGAGGATTTCCTTGCCAATCTATGATTCATCATATTTACAGTACGTACACAAGGAGTGGACTTTCTGGAACTGGTGGAGACACAGCTGATGGTGGCAGTGTGAACGAGAACAGTGGCAATATCTGGAGGAAACCATTGAGCAGCTAGCCAGCAAAGCAGCACAACAACCTGGAGAGAGCTGGAGAGAGATGCCTAGCGCACACATCATTATTTGAGTTAAGTTGCTTGTTCAATAAGATAGCATATATACCTTGATATTAGCTTGTACCTATATGTGTTGATCAGTTAGGTAGCATGTTAACTACCAATACACAGAATGTGTAGGTTTACTAGTTAAATAATAATGTTAATAATGTGTAATGTGTAATTGTTCAATAATTAAATGTGTTGTGTTTAAAAATAAAAAATATGTGATCATATGAAATGTGTTGTGTTTATATTACAAATAAAAATATGTGATAAACAAAAAAATGTCAAATCATATTTTTTGCCGAGATGGCCAGTCAATTTGAGTAACGTTATTGTCTAGTCTACGTAATGACGGAGTTTTACGTTATTACGTAATGACGTCATCACGCAATGACATCACAACTTCATTTAGCAACAAAACGACCTGAAAATGAGTTTGGCAACACTGCTCGGAAGCACCTCTAACATGGCTCTCCATCACGTGATCGGGTCATTCTCCATCACGTGATCGGGTCGTTCTCCATCACGTGAACGGGTTTTTCTCACAGGCTACAAGGGAAGACAGACACATGAGGGATGCAAACTGCGCCGTCCTTATTCAATGCCAAGTTGCATATTGAAGATATTGGAAGAACTGTCCACATTTACTTTTCATCAGCCAACAGGATGAGTCGGCCTAACGAACTACAAAAGCACTAGCCTATGTCAATCTACTATCCCCCATAGTACAAAAGTCGACCTATTCTATTCTGTGCAATAAATAAATATTCCAAACATAGTCTGGGACAGTTGTGGGGTGCGATAGAACCCAAATTAATACAAGCACTAGCATAAAAAAATGTTTTTTTACACAATGTGGCTGACACAACAGTTCAGAACGTTTAGCTTAAAATGTTGATCAACTATTAGGCTATTTCTTCACATTATAAGCGAATTCTCTTTGATTATAATCACAGCCGTGTATATTCCCCCAAGCAGACACCTCAACGGCCCTGAAAGAACTTCATTGGACTATATAAACTGGAAACCACATATCCTGAGGCTGCATTTATTGTAGCTGGGGATTTTAACAAGGCTAATCTGAAAACAAGGCTCCCTAAATTTTATCATCATATTGAAGGTGCGACCCGGGCTAGCAAAATTCTGGATCATTGCTACTCTAACTTCCGCGATGCATACAAAGCCCTCCCTCGCCCTCCTTTTGGCAAATCTGACCATGACTCCATTTTGTTGCTCCCAGCCTATAGACAGAAACTAAAACAGGAAACGCCAGTGCTCAGGTCTGTTCAACACTGGTCCGACCAATCTGATTCCACGCTTCAAGATTGCTTCGATCACGTGGACTGGGATATGTTCCGCATAGCATCGGACAACAACATTGACGTATACGCTGATTCGATGAGCGAGTTTATTGGCAAGTGCATCGGTGATGTTGTACTCATGGTGACTATTAAAATCTTCCCCAACCAGAAACGGTGGATTGATGGCAGCATTCGCAAAAAACTGAAAGCGCGAACAGCTGCTTTAAATCAGGGCAATGTGACCGGAAACATGACCGAATACAAACAGTGTAGCTATTCCCTCCGCAAGGCAATCAAACAAGCTAAGCATCAGTATAGAGACAAAGTAGAGTCGCAATTCAACGGCTCAGACACGAGAGGTATGTGGCCGGGTCTACAGTCAATCACGAATTACAAAAAGAAAACCAGCCCTGTTGCGGACACACACGTCTTGCTCCCAGACAGACTAAAACACTTCTTAGCTCGTTTTGAGGAAAATACAGTGCCACTGACATGGCCCGCTACCAACACCTACAGACTCTCCTTCAACGCAGCCAACGTAAGTAAAACATTTAAACGTGTTAACCCTCGCAGGTTAATCCCTAGCCACGTCCTCAGAGCATGCGCAGACCAGCTAGCTGGTGTGTTTAAGGACATATTCAATCAATCCTTATCCCAGTCTGCTGTTGTAAATATAAGCAATGCGCTTAATATTAGGAAGGTTCAGAAATATAGTAGGCCTAGCCTATAGAAATGTTGAGCAACATGGGCTCAGGGGCTCTCATTTAGTGTTTGGTTAGATTTTTCATTCCATTTGCACTGATGTCAGAGTGATTAGAGGGACAACAGAGTGTTGAGTACCAGGCAGTTATCAAGTTCGGTAGCCTACCAATGACCATTAGCAGCATCAGAGCTTGGAGAAGCCTAATTACCGTGACTAAACAGTTGCATGGAATTTTACTGCCTTCGTGACTCGTGACTGCCGGTGTGGCGGTAATATGGTCACTGAAACAGCCCTAAGAACAAATAGGTTGTAGAGAGAAGAGAGATGGAGGAGAGGGGAGAGAGAAGAGAGATGGAGGAAAGGGGAGAGAGAAGATATGGAGGAGAGGGGAGAGAGGAGAGAGAAGAGATGTAGGAGAGGGGAGAGAGAAGAGATGGAGGAGAGGGGAGAGATGGAGGAGAGAGAAGAGATGGAGGAGAGGGGAGAGAGAAGAGATGGAGGAGAGAAAAGAGATGGAGGAGAGAGAAGAGATGGAGGAGAGGGGAGAGAGACGAGATGGAGGAGAGAGGAAAGAGAAGAGATGGAGGAGAGAGAAGAGATGGAGGAGAGGGGAGAGAGAAGAGATGGAGGAGAGGGGAGAGAGAAGAGATGGAGGAGAGGGGAGAGAGAAGAGATGGAGGAGAGGGGAGAGAGAAGATATGGAGGAGAGAGGAGAGAGAAGAGATGGAGGAGATAGGAGAGAGAAGAGATGGAGAAGAGAGGAGAGAGAAGAGATGGAGGAGAGAGAAGAGAGAGAAGAGGAGAGAGAGAAGAGAGAGAAGAGAAGAGAGAAGAGATGGAGGAGAGAGAAGAGAGAGAAGAGGGGAGAAGGAGGAGAGAGAAGAGATGGAGGAGAGGGGAGAGAGAAGAGATGGGAGAGAGAAGAGGTGGAGGAGAGGGGAGAGAGAAGAGATGGAGGAGAGGGGAGAGAGAAGAGATGGAGGAGGGGAGAGAGAAGAGATGGAGGAGGGGAGAGAGAAGAGATGGAGGGGAGAGAGAAGAGATGGAGGGGAGAGAGAAGAGATGGAGGAGAGAGAGAAGAGATGGAGGAGAGGGGAGAGAGAGGAGATGGAGGGGAGAGATAAGAGGTGGAGGAGAGGGGAGAGAGAAGAGATGGAGGAGAGGGGAGAGAGAAGAGATGGAGGGGAGAGAGAAGAGATGGAGGGGAGAGAGAAGAGATGGAGGGGAGAGAGAAGAGGTGGAGGAAAGGGGAGAGAGAAGAGATGGAGGAGAGGGGAGAGAGAAGAGATGGAGCAGAGAGGAGAGAGAAGAGATGGAGGAGAGAGAAGAAATGGAGGAGAGAGAAGAGATGGAGGAGAGGGGAGAGAGAAGAGATGGAGGAGAGGGGAGAGAGAAGAGATGGAGGGGAGAGAGAAGAGATGGAGGAGAGGGGAGAGAGAAGAGATGGAGGGGAGAGAGAAGAGGTGGAGGAGAGGGGAGAGAGAAGAGATGGAGGAGAGGGGTGAGAGAAGAGATGGAGCAGAGAGGAGAGAGAAGAGATGGAGGAGAGAGAAGAGATGGAGGAGAGAGGAGAGCGAGAGAGAGAGAGAGAGAGAGAGAGAGAGAGAGAGAAGAGATGGAGGAGAGAGAGAAAGAGAGAGAGGAGAGAGAGAAAGAGAGAGAGGAGAGAGGAGAGAGAGAGAGAGAGAAGAGAGAGAAAGAGAGAGAGAGAGGAGAGAGAGAGAGAGAGAGAGAGAGAGAGAGAGAGAGAGAGAGAGAGAAGTACCTCTGACACTATGGTCTACACCAGTTTCCTGGCCAGTATCACAGTGATGAAGATAGTCAGGTGGTAGTCCACTGTGATGAGGGCTGAGAAGCCCACACAGCTACTGCTCCTAGATGTGCTGCTGGGGGTACCGGAGTACTGAGTTGGGCTGTTGGGGTTACAGGAGGACTGGAGTTGGGCTGTTGGGGGTACTGGAGGACTGGAGTTGGGCTGTTGGGGGTACTGGAGGACTGGAGTTGGGCTGTTGGGGGTACTGGAGGACTGGAGTTGGGCTGTTGAGGGTACTGGAGGACTGGAGTTGGGCTGATGGGGGTGTAGTGGCTTCCTTTCCTCTTTACCATAGCCACTGCCCAAGCCTGAAGCAGGGTTGTTTGGTACGCATACAGTCCACACTCAAGGTTTCCAAACATTCAATGACATCCAGGGATATGGTGCAACAAAATCGTTTATTCTTCTGATATCTAACAAATAAATGATTCTCCAATCAACTTAAAGCATAGAATACTTGAGATGGAAAATACATATTATGACCTGTCTGTATGGTCAAAAAACTATACCGCTCCCGTATCTAGCAAGGACTCCCTCCCCCGAATGTCCAACTTCCTGCCTTTATCCTAACACACTTACCACAATACAATGAATGGGCAAGAGGGGGGGCCAAAAACTGAGTTAATAAATTAAATAAATGAATATATCTCAATCAGGTCAATATAAATCATAAAAAGGTACGTACCTAATATTCCATCATATACATTCATATTTAATATATTTACACAAATACACATGGAGCTCCGTATGTTCAGTCTTTTATACAAATATGTCCAAATCAGCTCTAACAGGGGGTACTAGAGGACTGGAGTTGGGCTGTTGAGGGTACAGGAGGACTGGAGTTGGGCTGTTGAGGGTACAGGAGGACTGGAGTTGGGCTGTTGGGGGTACAGGAGGACTGGAGTTGGGCTGTTGAGGGTACTAGAGGACTGGAGTTGGGCTGTTGAGGGTACAGGAGGACTGGAGTTGGGCTGTTGAGGGTACAGGGGGACTGGAGTTGGGCTGTTGGGGGTACAGGAGGACTGGAGTTGGGCTGTTGGGGGTACTGGAGGACTGGAGTTGGGCTGTTGAGGGTACAGGAGGACTGGAGTTGGGCTGTTGAGGGTACAGGGGGACTGGAGTTGGGCTGTTGAGGGTACTAGAGGACTGGAGTTGGGCTGTTGAGGGTACTAGAGGACTGGAGTTGGGCTGTTGAGGGTACAGGAGGACTGGAGTTGGGCTGTTGAGGGTACAGGGGGACTGGAGTTGGGCTGTTGGGGGTACAGGAGGACTGGAGTTGGGCTGTTGGGGGTACTGGAGGACTGGAGTTGGGCTGTTGAGGGTACAGGAGGACTGGAGTTGGGCTGTTGAGGGTACAGGGGGACTGGAGTTGGGCTGTTGGGGGTACAGGAGGACTGGAGTTGGGCTGTTGAGGGTACAGGAGGACTGGAGTTGGGCTGTTGGGGGTACAGGAGGACTGGAGTTGGGCTGTTGGGGGTACAGGGGGACTGGAGTTGGGCTGTTGGGGGTACAGGAGGAGGGCTGTTGAGGGTAATTGAGGACTTGCAAAGAAAAAGCCCTATCTCAGACTGGCCAATAAGAAGAAAAGATTAAGAGGGGCAAAAGAACAGACACTGAACAGAGAAACTCTGCCTAGAAGGCCAGCATCCCAGAGTCGCCTCTCCACTGTTGACGTTGAGACTGGTGTTTTGAGGATGCTATTTAATGAAGCTGCCAGTTGAGGACTTGGGAGGTGTCTGTTTCTCAAACTAGACACTCTAATGTACTTGTCCTCTTGCTCAGTTGTGCACCGGGGCCTCCCACTCCTCTTTCTACCTGGTTAGAGACAGTTTGCTCTGTTCTGTGAAGGGAGTAGTACACAGCATTGTACGAGATCTTCAGTTTCTTGACAATTTCTCGCATAGAACAGCCTTCATTTCTCAAAACAAGAATAGACTGATGAGTTTGAGAAGAAAGGTCTTTGTTTCTGGCCATTTTGAGCCTGTAATCAAACCCACAAATGCTGATGCTCCAGATACTCAACTAGTCTTTAGAAGGCCAGTTTTATTGCTTTAAATCAGGACAACAGTTTTCAGCTATGCTAACAAAATTGCAAAAGGGTTTTCTAATGATCAATTAGCCATTTAAAATTATAAACTTGGATTAGCTAACACAACGTGCCATTGGAACACAGGAGTGATGGTTTCTGATAATGGGCCTCTGTACGCCTAGATATTCCATAAAAAAAATCAACCATTTCCAGCTACAATAGTCATTTACAACATTAACAATGTCTACACTTTATTTCTGATCAATTTGATGTTATTTTAATGGACAAAAAAATTTGCTTGTCTTTCAAAAACAAGGACATTTCTAAGTGACCCCAAACTTCTGAACGGTAGTGTATATCAAGCATCCATGAAGAGTTTTAATGAAGTTGCATTACAGATGTTCACTGATTATGAATTACACTGTATCCAAACTAATGTCTTCAAAGCAATGAAGTCATTGAACAAATCACTATTAGAAGGTGTGATCCATTAAAAACATTATCATTTAAGTCTACTTAGTAATCATTCTTCTTGAAGTAAATTAATTCAAAGACCAATACATGTGTAATACCTGTATATGAAACAACAAATGCATATTCTCTAAATAAAAAATATCATTAAAATGAAAATGTAAAAGGTAAAATAACAGAAACAAAAGACAAATGTTTATCACTGAACCATGCAACCATTCTAATCATTAATCTGTGATTAAGGCATATCAAGCCCTAGATTAGATGGGAAAAGTACATGTGTACTGTATTTATGGACATTATCAAGTAAAACAATTCTGAATCTGTTGGTTAAAACCTGTTGGTGTTCACATTTACTGTTCTTATTAGTAGTTTTTCTGAATTAACTTTCTGAAGTACGTTCAGATTATAATATTATATTCCTTTCATATTAAATTAACTGTGTTAGCTATTTCCTTATGGAACAGCAGATCTGTCAATTGCTAAGAGGTCATATTATCTATGAACGTATTTCCAATATGACTTTATGTGATCCAGATCTGCACATTATTTCAACAACTCTTGTATTTTATTTATTTATTTAACCTTTATTTAATTAGGCAAGTTAAGAACAAATTCTTATTTACAATGACGGCCTACACCGGCCAAACCCGGACGTTGCTGGGCCAATTTGGGACTCCCAATCATAGCCGGTTGTGATACAGCCTGTATTCGAACCAGGGTGTCTGTAGTGACGCCTCTGGCACTGAAAGGCAGTGCCTTAGACCGCTGCTCCACTCGGGAGCCCCAAACGTTTCTGTGTTTGTATGGGCGGCTGGCTCCTTATATTTTGATTCTGTGATATATCCAGAGTTATTTTGGTTGTCAACTCTTTGAATGTTCAATTATATGTTAACATGTTGGTCAACAACAGTCATTATATACAGTAAAACTCCACTTTATTTCATGTTGTAAGCCTTTTTCAAGCTCTTCAATGCATCATCAGGTGTTAATGCCTTCCAGTCCCATGGGATATCAGCAGGAAGTGCCTTTTCTTCCTCAGCGATTCTCTCATTGAATGTGGCCATCACATACTTCCAGTAGTCTGAAGCCTTGATGCTGGAATCTCCAGTTATGATCCAGTCAGGGTAATATTTCCTGTAGTCCTTGTAGGGGTGACCAACCAATCCCGTCACCAGGGGGTGAATGAATAATGATTTACTGGTCACATCAGAGGAACATATGTCAGTTACTAACTTAGTTGTACATCTGGACGTTGAACCATTTAGACCTTTTGGACGATGAATAGCTGTAAAGTGTTTAGCATGCTCCTTCCCCCCTGCATCACAGGGTGCACCGCAGAAAGGACATACCTCACCACAGCCAAACAGTCTGGTGAACATCTTGTCCTGAGGCTTGAATGGCAGAGATTTGAGTCTCTCTTTGATGTCTCTTTCCTTGTCATACTTAGCTGCTAGGGACTGCTCGATTTCTCTCACAAACTCTGTGAGGTAGTCAGCAAACTGTTCTGTGTTTGTGGTATTTAGAATCATAATGGAATCCAGAGCATCCTCTGGAAAGACAAGCTTCTCTCCAAGGGCACAGTACATGTTTTGAATGAAAGTATTGATATCTCTTAAAAAGCCAGTTGTTTTTCTGATGTTAGAGATTGTGTAAGTGATTATCTTGACTATCTCTGAAAGATGTTTCTTCTCCAACTTCTCCAGACTGTTCTCCTTTGAGAGTTGTTGGACAATCTGGTCAAACAGCCAGTCCTTCACAAACCTTTCATAATGGTTTATGTACCCTCTATATTTCTCATATTTCCCATCCATCAGGAGTTGTTTCAAAATGGAGAACTGGAAAGTCGCTCGGGTGCTGTAATCCTCTGACCCTTCACCTGTCTTCACTTCATCAACCACATCAGGACATATCATTTTGGTCACATAGTCCTTTACAGCTGGCTCTAAACACAGCTTTGAGAACTCCTTGGCTTTCTTTTGGCACTGGTCTCAGTTATGAAACAAGTCTCTGAACTCAGTAAGGTACTTGTTCTTAGACTGTTCCAGACACTTCCTTGGGTCATTGACTTCAATGAAATGATCATGCATCTTCTGAAACTCTATGGCTGCTCTGCCACAGATGTGTAGCTTCAGAAGAACCTCACATTCCTCATTGGCTTTAACTTCTGTGTGTTGTTGCAATGTTTTGTCAATTATTCTAAGCAGTTCTTTGATGTGTGTGTCATGGTAATCAGTTTTGCTTTTCACCCTCTGGGTCATAAACTCCAGACATTGTTTTATGATATCATCACAGAGGTCTTGTAGTTTTTTCCTGTGCTGGTCGGGATCCCAGTGCTTTACTGTGTTTTTAGCCTGCTGCCACCAACTCTCTGGTTCCACAACAAAAGCTTTTCTCCCACAATCCACCAGACTGTTTCCAACCAACATCTTGTTGACATAACTACCCCTCATTACCAGATTATCACGTAACATGATAAAGGCATCATGAGCCACATCTCTTCTTGGGAGTCCTTTGAAAGTTATCTCAGACAGTGTTTTCCTCCACATGATTTCAAACTCTTCACTGAGGGCCTCATCTGATAGAACATATTTTTTATTTCTACAGTTCTGCAGCAGAGTCAGAACCTTCTTTTCCATTGTACTGGCCTGAGAGCTCTTAATGTTCAGTTCTGTCATTCCCTCTATGATTTCAACAGCTTCTTGCAGTTTGTTCTTCACTGTGTTTTCTGTCTCTCGTCTCAGTGTTTTGGCACTGGACACAAAGTCCTTCTTGTATTTTACCACCAGATTGACATGGCCATCTTGCTTTTCAAAGTATTTTACTAGATTGTCTTGAATTTCCTTTTCTCCCAATGACAGTTTCTCAGATGCTTCTATCATCAAGTCATTTAGCACATCTCTTATGGACCTCTGGGGATGTTGATCTGACAAGCCAATATTGGATATTTTAGTTTCAGCACTCACCATCCATTTATACATCTCCTTCTGGAAGGTCCATTCCCAACCATTGTACTCAGAACATAATCTGGAGTATGCATCTGCAACCAAACTGTTTCTGAAACTAAAGATTAATTTCTCAAATTTCACTGCCTCCCACAAGCTTTGTGTCCACTTCAAGAAATGTGTCATGTCATCATTACTCTGGCATTTTATTAAGTCTTGCATCAAGCTCTTTTTGAAGTCATACACAGCCTCACTGTAGCCAGCATTGACTGGAGCCATAGGGGGAGTCCCATGCCAGAGTCCTGGGATGTAGCAGCTGCTTGTGTCTGGATCATAATCCATCACATCAGTGAACTTGGTGATATTCTCCTTCTTCTCCATTCTGGCTGCTGCCTGGGTCATTTCATTCAACTGTTCCAACAACTTCTTCCTGTCCCTCATGTTGTTGTCATGAGCAGACATGTCTGACACATTCTGGTGCACAAAATCCCATTTAGGCTTCTTCCCCACTTCCTTCATCCTGATAAAAGCATGAACAACACTCTGTAGAATGTCTTTTATCTCTGTGGAGTTCTCCATGGCCATGTTGATGATAGTGACATCACTGAGTCCAATCACCAGTGTGGCCAGTTCATTGTCATGTTCATGGCTGTCATCTAGTTGAGCCAACTCTGGTGATTTCAACCCCTCTGTGTCAATCACCATGATGAAGTCACATTTCAATTCCTCCTTGAGGTCTTTGTTGACTTTAATCAGTAGCATGAAGGCCCCTCTGGTGCATCTTCCACTGCTGACAGCAAACTGGACTCCAAACATGGTGTTGAGGAGAGTGGACTTCCCTGTGCTTTGGACCCCTAAAACTGTCACAACCCGGATCTTGCTGTTAGAGTCCACAAGAGTATGAATCTGAGTCAGAACAGCTGATATCCATTTCAGAGGGATATTTGATGCATCTCCATCCACAAGCTCAATGGGGAAACCATCCAACAGCATCTGAGCACACAATCCAGGGAGCTGCTCCATCTGTTTCCTGTGAGGACTGTCTTCAGGGAGGGAGCAGGCAGCTTCATATAACTGGCCCAACTCACGCAGGAAGTGTTCAAGACCCAAGGAACAGTCAGATAATTTCTTATCCAAATCTTTAACGTCGTCTTTTTTCTCTGGAGAATGTTGGCAAAGATCTTTGTACTGGTCCCGCAAAGCAGACAGGTTCTGACGTGACAGATTGTCCAGATTTATCCGCATCCATTTGAGGAAATAGTAACGCTCCGCTCCTGAACCTGACAATCCTGAAATGAATCTTGTCATGGCATCTGACATGTCACATTTATATTGCTTCTTTCTCAGCTCCTCCTCCTTTCTCTTCAGAGAGCTCTTGTAGTGTTCAATGTCTTGATCCCCTGCTTTTCTCAGTCTACACCTCTCTTTTTCTAACTGGGAAATCTCTTTCCAGATTGTTCCCTGTAAGGGTAGCTGTTTGTCTTTGAATTGAATTGTGTCTTTGATGTTCCTGGTGATTTCATCTGCTGTCTTCCTGGCACTCTGACAGTCATCACTGTCTTCATCAACCAGAATCCCAAACTGATGAGCCACGTCAGCCATGTTTTCAATTGTCAATCTGTTTTTACTTTTTTCGATGATGTCACCCACAGAGGACTGCAGGGTTTTGACAAATTCTGCATCATTCTGCTTCTTCTTCACAATCACATTTGTTGGGTTGATACTGTAGTTTGTGATCATTTTCTTCAATGTGTCTACCCTTAATGTTTTTTTCTGAGAGTTGACAACCAGAAATAACTCTGCTTTTGTGATTTTTCCTTCCAAAACCTTGAGATCTGCCTCAAAATCATCAGTGAAAATGTAAACTGCAGCTGATGTTTGACACAGAAAGGAGAACTGTGTTTCAAAGGACCTGATGTCTCCTCTGAGATTGGCCACCGCCACAGGCTTAGTGAACATGTCTATGTTTCTGTTCCCACATGGAAGGTACCAGTTGATTTCAACCAGACCATCTGAGATTTGCAGAGGGACATTACCACATTCCATATCATGATGAACAAATGTATCATGGTACTGTTGAGGGTTACTAAGCAACTTGTTCAAGATCTGAGACTTGGACAAGCTACTCTCTCCTAACCTAACAAAGGACACCATGGGAATATCAGAGAGAACTATTCTCTCCTCCACAAAAGCTTTTGTGTCCACTTGTGAAGAGGGTCTGAACTTCTTCACTATGTCCCTCAAGGCCCACAGCATCAAAGTGCTTTGCTTTGTGTCACAGTTGGGCAGCAGCAGAGGAACAGCAAACTGACACATGGACATTTTCTGGACCATCTCCTGCTGCAGGAAACCATCTGAGCACAGAAACAGGGCAGTTATCAGGTCCAGTGGATTAATGACATCACTAGTATCAGAGTCAGTGTCCAGGTTGTCTACATCATAATAGGAAACCTCCTGGTCAGTGGTCAGACATTTAACACTCCTTGCATTCACATTTGCCATCATTAATTTATTCAGGAAGGCCCCTGGAAGTGACTGCATAGTGGTAAGAGGTTCATCTGATGTAGTATCAGCATTTATCTCAAGGACAGTACTTAACGTCAGCTTGTTTTCATAATGATCTTCTAGTCCAGTCTTTGACAACAGCTCCTTGAGACAGGATCCTGTAGATAGAAATGAAAAGATAACCATGATCACAAATCCTCTTCAACATGTAGCAGAAAAGCACAGTAACAGGTGTTTTACACTGAACTTTGGATGAAGTTAAAGCAAGCAGAGGCAGACCATCTCTGTGACACAGTGACTCACAGAAATGAAAGCGAACATGTGAATTCAGATACAGTATGAGCTGTGAATCCATTACGCTCCTTAACTCCTAAGGGAGCTGTTATGAGATCAGATATCGTATGGTAAGTTATGTTTGGTTAAATGTGGAAGCAGCCATTTTACTGCAATTCAATGGAGAACATGTCAGCTAACTGTTTTTATTGTGATAGAGATACTGATATAGCTCTCTACATTACAGCATGGAATAAAGGTATAATAACATGTCCTGTTTCTAGAACTATATCAGTATCTCTATACATTACAGTATGTCCTGTTTCTAGATCTATATCAGTATCTCTATACATTACAGTATGTCCTGTTTCTAGATCTATATCAGTATCTCTATATATTACAGTATGGAATAAAGGTATAATAACATGTCCTGTTTCTAGATCTATATCAGTATCTCTATACATTACAGCATGTCCTGTTTCTAGAACTATATCAGTATCTCTATACATTACAGTATGTCCTGTTTCTAGATCTATATCAGTATCTCTATACATTACAGTATGTCCTGTTTCTAGAACTATATCAGTATCTCTACATTACAGCATGGAATAAAGGTACAATAACATGTCCTGTTTCTAGATCTATATCAGTATCTCTCTACATTACAACATGTCCTGTTTCTAGAACTATATCAGTATCTCTACATTACAGCATGGAATAAAGGTATAATAACATGTCCTGTTTCTAGAACTATATCAGTATCTCTATACATTACAGTATGTCCTGTTTCTAGATCTATATCAGTATCTCTATACATTACAGTATGTCCTGTTTCTAGATCTATATCAGTATCTCTATATATTACAGTATGGAATAAAGGTATAATAACATGTCCTGTTTCTAGATCTATATCAGTATCTCTATACATTACAGCATGTCCTGTTTCTAGAACTATATCAGTATCTCTATACATTACAGTATGTCCTGTTTCTAGATCTATATCAGTATCTCTATACATTACAGTATGTCCTGTTTCTAGAACTATATCAGTATCTCTACATTACAGCATGGAATAAAGGTACAATAACATGTCCTGTTTCTAGATCTATATCAGTATCTCTCTACATTACAACATGTCCTGTTTCTAGAACTATATCAGTATCTCTACATTACAGCATGGAATAAAGGTACAATAACAGGTCCTGTTTCTAGATCTATATCAGTATCTCTACATTATAGCATGTCCTGTTTCTAGATCTATATCAGTATCTCTCTACATTACAGCATGTCCTGTTTCTAGATCTATATCAGTATCTCTATACATTACAGCATGTCCTGTTTCTAGATCTATATCAGTATCTCTATACATTACAGCATGTCCTGTTTCTAGATCTATATCAGTATCTCTATACATTACAGCATGTCCTGTTTCTAGATCTATATCAGTATCTCTCTACATTACAGCATGTCCTGTTTCTAGATCTATATCAGTATCTCTATACATTACAGCATGTCCTGTTTCTAGATCTATATCAGTATCTCTCTACATTACAACATGGAATAAAGGTATAACATAACATTCTGTTTCTAGAACTATATCAGTATCTCTATACATTACAACATGTCCTGTTTCTAGAACTATATCAGTATCTCTATACATTACAGCATGGAATAAAGGTACAATAACATGTCCTGTTTCTGTAGCGTGAGGCAGCTTGATGTACAGGTAGTGTACACGCCCTGGTCAGGAAGGCTAGTCTATTGCAAGGCCTTTCCCTCAATATATCTCCTTAATGCTGAGTGCCAAGCAGAGACTCATTTAGTCCCAGTTTTACACTGTTTGGTATGACTCGACCAAGGATCAAACTCCCAACCTACCAATCACAGTGCGGACACTCTTACTACAAGTCAAGTGGTTGGTCGAATGAGACACCAAAATATTCTTGACATTCCTCGCAAACACTGTTTTCCCTTCACTTTGGGCTGTTGTTGCGTCACATGCAATATTGTCAGAAAATGACTTCCTGGATCAGCTGATGATGAAAAGTGTCCCGATGTTCAGTTACATCTGGACACCAAATACTCATCCAAATATTATGTGTAATAATTGAGGAACCACGTTAATGACAGTAGCGATTTTGGTTTTATGAATCAAGGATTAGATAGTACAGGTGGTTATACATATCTACCGTTTAGTTGCAGTCCTGGGAGGTTTGTTAGTATACTGTATGTTGTGTGATGGTATGTCATGGCTGAGCTGCAGCATTCTGTCTGCTCTACTCTCTTTATGATGTCTTCTGTTATATTACCATGTATGCTTTTCTATTCCAAATGTCCATCAGCTTAGTGTAGCGTTTCTTCATCATGGTCCAACAGAAGGGATTCAGTTCATTGTCTAGTCTGCTCAGGATCCATCTCTCTGCTAATCTCATGGCCTACAGAAGGGATTCAGTTCATTGTCTAGTCCGCTCAGGATCCATCTCTCTGCTAATCTCATGGCCTACAGAAGGGATTCAGTTCATTGTCTAGTCCGCTCAGGATCCATCTCTCTGCTAATCTCATGGCCTACAGAAGGGATTCAGTTCATTGTCTAGTCCGCTCAGGATCCATCTCTCTGCTAATCTCATGGCCTACAGAAGGGATTCAGCTCATTGTCTAGTCCGCTCAGGATCCATCTCTCTGCTAATCTCATGGCCTACAGAAGGGATTCAGTTCATTGTCTAGTCCGCTCAGGATCCATCTCTCTGCTAATCTCATGGCCTACAGAAGGGATTCAGCTCATTGTCTAGTCCGCTCAGGATCCATCTCTCTGCTAATCTCATGGCCTACAGAAGGGATTCAGTTCATTGTCTAGTCTGCTCAGGATCCATCTCTCTGCTAATCTCATGGCCTACAGAAGGGATTCAGTTCATTGTCTAGTCTGCTCAGGATCCATCTCTCTGCTAATCTCATGGCCTACAGAAGGGATTCAGTTCATTGTCTAGTCTGCTCAGGATCCATCTCTCTGCTAATCTCATGGCCTACAGAAGGGATTCAGCTCATTGTCTAGTCCGCTCAGGATCCATCTCTCTGCTAATCTCATGGCCTACAGAAGGGATTCAGTTCATTGTCTAGTCCGCTCAGGATCCATCTCTCTGCTAATCTCATGGCCTACAGAAGGGATTCAGCTCATTGTCTAGTCCGCTCAGGATCCATCTCTCTGCTAATCTCATGGCCTACAGAAGGGATTCAGTTCATTGTCTAGTCCGCTCAGGATCCATCTCTCTGCTAATCTCATGGCCTACAGAAGGGATTCAGTTCATTGTCTAGTCTGCTCAGGATCCATCTCTCTGCTAATCTCATGGCCTACAGAAGGGATTCAGTTCATTGTCTAGTCTGCTCAGGATCCATCTCTCTGCTAATCTCATGGCCTACAGAAGGGATTCAGTTCATTGTCTAGTCTGCTCAGGATCCATCTCTCTGCTAATCTCATGGCCTACAGAAGGGATTCAGTTCATTGTCTAGTCTGCTCAGGATCCATCTCTCTGCTAATCTCATGGCCTACAGAAGGGATTCAGTTCATTGTCTAGTCTGCTCAGGATCCATCTCTCTGCTAATCTCATGGCCTACAGAAGGGATTCAGTTCATTGTCTAGTCTGCTCAGGATCCATCTCTCTGCTAATCTCATGGCCTACAGAAGGGATTCAGTTCATTGTCTAGTCTGCTCAGGATCCATCTCTCTGCTAATCTCATGGCCTACAGAAGGGATTCAGTTCATTGTCTAGTCTGCTCAGGATCCATCTCTCTGCTAATCTCATGGCCTACAGAAGGGATTCAGTTCATTGTCTAGTCTGCTCAGGATCCATCTCTCTGCTAATCTCATGGCCTACAGAAGGGATTCAGTTCATTGTCTAGTCTGCTCAGGATCCATCTCTCTGCTAATCTCATGGCCTACAGAAGGGATTCAGTTCATTGTCTAGTCTGCTCAGGATCCATCTCTCTGCTAATCTCATGGCCTACAGAAGGGATTCAGTTCATTGTCTAGTCTGCTCAGGATCCATCTCTCTGCTAATCTCATGGCCTACAGAAGGGATTCAGTTCATTGTCTAGTCTGCTCAGGATCCATCTCTCTGCTAATCTCATGGCCTACAGAAGGGATTCAGTTCATTGTCTAGTCTGCTCAGGATCCATCTCTCTGCTAATCTCATGGCCTACAGAAGGGATTCAGTTCATTGTCTAGTCTGCTCAGGATCCATCTCTCTGCTAATCTCATGGCCTACAGAAGGGATTCAGTTCATTGTCTAGTCTGCTCAGGATCCATCTCTCTGCTAATCTCATGGCCTACAGAAGGGATTCAGTTCATTGTCTAGTCTGCTCAGGATCCATCTCTCTGCTAATCTCATGGCCTACAGAAGGGATTCAGTTCATTGTCTAGTCTGCTCAGGATCCATCTCTCTGCTAATCTCATGGCCTACAGAAGGGATTCAGTTCATTGTCTAGTCTGCTCAGGATCCATCTCTCTGCTAATCTCATGGCCTACAGAAGGGATTCAGTTCATTGTCTAGTCTGCTCAGGATCCATCTCTCTGCTAATCTCATGGCCTACAGAAGGGATTCAGTTCATTGTCTAGTCTGCTCAGGATCCATCTCTCTGCTAATCTCATGGCCTACAGAAGGGATTCAGTTCATTGTCTAGTCTGCTCAGGATCCATCTCTCTGCTAATCTCATGGCCTACAGAAGGGATTCAGTTCATTGTCTAGTCTGCTCAGGATCCATCTCTCTGCTAATCTCATGGCCTACAGAAGGGATTCAGTTCATTGTCTAGTCTGCTCAGGATCCATCTCTCTGCTAATCTCATGGCCTACAGAAGGGATTCAGTTCATTGTCTAGTCTGCTCAGGATCCATCTCTCTGCTAATCTCATGGCCTACAGAAGGGATTCAGTTCATTGTCTAGTCTGCTCAGGATCCATCTCTCTGCTAATCTCATGGCCTACAGAAGGGATTCAGTTCATTGTCTAGTCTGCTCAGGATCCATCTCTCTGCTAATCTCATGGCCTACAGAAGGGATTCAGTTCATTGTCTAGTCTGCTCAGGATCCATCTCTCTGCTAATCTCATGGCCTACAGAAGGGATTCAGTTCATTGTCTAGTCTGCTCAGGATCCATCTCTCTGCTAATCTCATGGCCTACAGAAGGGATTCAGTTCATTGTCTAGTCTGCTCAGGATCCATCTCTCTGCTAATCTCATGGCCTACAGAAGGGATTCAGTTCATTGTCTAGTCTGCTCAGGATCCATCTCTCTGCTAATCTCATGGCCTACAGAAGGGATTCAGTTCATTGTCTAGTCTGCTCAGGATCCATCTCTCTGCTAATCTCATGGCCTACAGAAGGGATTCAGTTCATTGTCTAGTCTGCTCAGGATCCATCTCTCTGCTAATCTCATGGCCTACAGAAGGGATTCAGTTCATTGTCTAGTCTGCTCAGGATCCATCTCTCTGCTAATCTCATGACCTACAGAAGGGATTCAGTTCATTGTCTAGTCTGCTCAGGATCCATCTCTCTGCTAATCTCATGGTCCAACAGAAGGGATTCAGTTCATTGTCTAGTCTGCTCAGGATCCATCTCTCTGCTAATCTCATGGCCTACAGAAGGGATTCAGTTCATTGTCTAGTCTGCTCAGGATCCATCTCTCTGCTAATCTCATGGCCTACAGAAGGGATTCAGTTCATTGTCTAGTCTGCTCAGGATCCATCTCTCTGCTAATCTCATGGCCTACAGAAGGGATTCAGTTCCTTGTCTAGTCTGCTCAGGATCCATCTCTCTGCTAATCTCATGGCCTACAGAAGGGATTCAGTTCATTGTCTAGTCTGCTCAGGATCCATCTCTCTGCTAATCTCATGGCCTACAGAAGGGATTCAGTTCATTGTCTAGTCTGCTCAGGATCCATCTCTCTGCTAATCTCATGGCCTACAGAAGGGATTCAGTTCATTGTCTAGTCTGCTCAGGATCCATCTCTCTGCTAATCTCATGGCCTACAGAAGGGATTCAGTTCATTGTCTAGTCTGCTCAGGATCCATCTCTCTGCTAATCTCATGGCCTACAGAAGGGATTCAGCTCATTGTCTAGTCTGCTCAGGATCCATCTCTCTGCTAATCTCATGGCCTACAGAAGGGATTCAGTTCATTGTCTAGTCTGCTCAGGATCCATCTCTCTGCTAATCTCATGGCCTACAGAAGGGATTCAGTTCATTGTCTAGTCTGCTCAGGATCCATCTCTCTGCTAATCTCATGGCCTACAGAAGGGATTCAGTTCATTGTCTAGTCTGCTCAGGATCCATCTCTCTGCTAATCTCATGGCCTACAGAAGGGATTCAGCTCATTGTCTAGTCTGCTCAGGATCCATCTCTCTGCTAATCTCATGGCCTACAGAAGGGATTCAGTTCATTGTCTAGTCTGCTCAGGATCCATCTCTCTGCTAATCTCATGGCCTACAGAAGGGATTCAGTTCATTGTCTAGTCTGCTCAGGATCCATCTCTCTGCTAATCTCATGGTCCTACAGAAGGGATTCAGTTCATTGTCTAGTCTGCTCAGGATCCATCTCTCTGCTAATCTCATGGCCTACAGAAGGGATTCAGTTCATTGTCTAGTCTGCTCAGGATCCATCTCTCTGCTAATCTCATGGCCTACAGAAGGGATTCAGTTCATTGTCTAGTCTGCTCAGGATCCATCTCTCTGCTAATCTCATGGTCCTACAGAAGGGATTCAGTTCATTGTCTAGTCTGCTCAGGATCCATCTCTCTGCTAATCTCATGGCCTACAGAAGGGATTCAGTTCATTGTCTAGTCTGCTCAGGATCCATCTCTCTGCTAATCTCATGGCCTACAGAAGGGATTCAGTTCATTGTCTAGTCTGCTCAGGATCCATCTCTCTGCTAATCTTATGGTCCAACAGAAGGGATTCAGTTCATTGTCTAGTCTGCTCAGGATCCATCTCTCTGCTAATCTCATGGCCTACAGAAGGGATTCAGTTCATTGTCTAGTCTGCTCAGGATCCATCTCTCTGCTAATCTTATGGTCCAACAGAAGGGATTCAGTTCATTGTCTAGTCTGCTCAGGATCCATCTCTCTGCTAATCTCATGGCCTACAGAAGGGATTCAGTTCATTGTCTAGTCTGCTCAGGATCCATCTCTCTGCTAATCTCATGGCCTACAGAAGGGATTCAGTTCATTGTCTAGTCTGCTCAGGATCCATCTCTCTGCTAATCTCATGGCCTACAGAAGGGATTCAGTTCATTGTCTAGTCTGCTCAGGATCCATCTCTCTGCTAATCTCATGGCCTACAGAAGGGATTCAGTTCATTGTCTAGTCTGCTCAGGATCCATCTCTCTGCTAATCTCATGGCCTACAGAAGGGATTCAGTTCATTGTCTAGTCTGCTCAGGATCCATCTCTCTGCTAATCTCATGGCCTACAGAAGGGATTCAGTTCATTGTCTAGTCTGCTCAGGATCCATCTCTCTGCTAATCTCATGGCCTACAGAAGGGATTCAGTTCATTGTCTAGTCTGCTCAGGATCCATCTCTCTGCTAATCTCATGGCCTACAGAAGGGATTCAGTTCATTGTCTAGTCTGCTCAGGATCCATCTCTCTGCTAATCTCATGGCCTACAGAAGGGATTCAGTTCATTGTCTAGTCTGCTCAGGATCCATCTCTCTGCTAATCTCATGGCCTACAGAAGGGATTCAGTTCATTGTCTAGTCTGCTCAAGATCCATCTCTCTGCTAATCTCATGGCCTACAGAAGGGATTCAGTTCATTGTCTAGTCTGCTCAGGATCCATCTCTCTGCTAATCTCATGGCCTACAGAAGGGATTCAGTTCATTGTCTAGTCTGCTCAGGATCCATCTCTCTGCTAATCTCATGGCCTACAGAAGGGATTCAGTTCATTGTCTAGTCTGCTCAGGATCCATCTCTCTGCTAATCTCATGGCCTACAGAAAAGAGGACAACATGCACGTTGAAGAGTATCTCTACTCTCTCAGTAGCTTTGTCCAAGTTAAGGCAACAGTGTTGTGTTTACATTCTGCTTTTCCAGAGGTGGTCCATATGACTTTTATGGGTTCTTCACTCTGAAATACGAAAAATGTTCCTTCCCTTTAAGCATGACCTCTTAAGTTCTGTTTGTATTATGGACACTTGCATGTTAACCGTACTCTCATACACCCCTAGATAAATAATTAGCATGGAACATCAGTCGTCATCACTAGAACCAACACTGCTTTGTCCTCTCATGTTATACTACCTGCATACTGAGCATCTGTTCAACATTGATGCTAGCAGCCAATGACAATATACTGGAACTCATCACGGTTCTGGTTCCTTTGTCAACACTGACCGCTAGCTCTGGGCCACTCAATTCTGCAGCAACGCTGATACTGCTTCTCTTTTAGTCCCGGTTTCACCCTCAAGATCAGGGCCCATGATCCTCTGCTCTACGATGTTACATTTGACTGATTCTGAGATTGTGGAGCTACATGATTTCCTGCAGTACTGCTTTATGATCATGATGATGTCAGCCCTGAGGTCCAGTAGCTATGTTACATAGGCAGAGTATCCTTCTATATCAAGATGACAGCTCATCCTGCCTCAGAAAAGCCCCCCAGTGGTGCATCTATTGGTCACTAAATCCAGAGACCGAGGACCGTGAAAAAATGGCTAGCTGGAGCTGAAAATATATGCCATGGGTCCCCAGATCCTCAAAAAGTTCTACACCTGCACCATCGAGAGCATCCTGACCAGTTGCATCACCGCCTGGTACGGCAATCGCTCGACATCTGACTCTAAGGCGCTACAGAGGGTAATGCGTACAGCCCAGTATATCACTGGGGCCAAATTCCTGCCATCCAGGACCTATATACTAGGTGGTGTCAGAGGAAGGCCCAAATTTTTGTTAAGGACTCCAGTCACCCAGGTCATAGACTGTTCTTGCTTCTACCGCACGGCAAGCGGAACCGGAGCGCCAAGGTCAGTTTGTTACATCTGGTGTTATTATCCGGTGTCCTGTGTGAATTTAAGTATGCTCCCTCTAATTCTCTCTCTCTCCCATCCTCCCTCCCCTCCCAGAGGACCTGAGCGCTAGGACCATGCCTCGGGACTACCTGGCCTTATGACTCCTTGCTGTCCTCAGTCCACCTGGTCGTGCTGCTGCACAAGTTTCAACTCAGGCTATGGAACCCTGACCTATGGAACCCTGTCCTGTTCACTGAACGTGCCACCTAGTCCCAGACCTGCTGTTTTCAACTCTCTCTCTCTGCCTCAGTGTCACACCCTGACCATAGTTTACTTTGTATGTTTCTATGTTTTGGTTGGTCAGGGTGTGATCTGAGTGGGTATTCTATGTTACATGTCTAGTTTGTCCAGTTCTATGTTCGGCCTGATATGGTTCTCAATCAGAGGCAGGTGTTCGTCATTGTCTCTGATTGGGAACCATATTTAGGTAGCCTGGGTTTCACTGTGTGTTTGTGGGTGATTGTTCCTGTCTATGTGTTTTCACCAGATAGGCTGTTTAGGTTTTCGTTACGTTCATCACGTTCTTTATTTTGGAGTGTTTGTATTGATTCGTGTTTTACGTTTGTTCATTAAAACATGGATCGCAATCTACACGCTGCATTTTGGTCCGACTCTCCTTCTCATACAGAAAATCGTGACAGAATCACCCACCACCAACGGACCAAGCAGCGTGTCAACAGGCAGCAACAGCAGCGAAAAGAGGAGATACATAGTAAGGATTTCTGGACATGGGAGGAAATCCTCGACGGGAGAGGACCCTGGGCTAAACCAGGGGAGTGTAGCCGCCCAAAGGTGCAGCGGGAGAAGAAACAACAGGAGCAGCCCAAAGAGGAGTACAGTATGGAGTATACGACTTGGGAGGAGATCGACAGGTGGGCGGCCGACCCAGGGAGAGTGCCGGAGCCCGCCTGGGATTCAATGGAGCAGTGCGCGGAAGGTTATCAGAGAATGGAGTTGGCGAAGCAGGCACGGCGGCGCGGAGGGAAGCCCGAGAGGCAGCCCCAAAAATTTATTGGGGGGGGGCTAACAGGGAGTATGGCTACGCCAGGTAGGAGACCTGGGCAGACTCCCTGTGCTTACCGGGGGGCTAGAGAGACCGGACAGGCACGGTGTTATGCAGTGGTGCGCACGGTGTCTCCAGTGCGGGTGCATAGCCCGGTGCAGTATATTCCAGCTCCGCGTGTCGGCCGGGCTAGATTGAGCGTCGAGCCTAATGCCATGAAGCCGGCTCTACGCAGCTGGTCCCCAGTGCGTCTCCTTGGGCCGGCTTACATGGCACCAGCCTTGCGCTCGGTGTCTCCGGTTCGCCTGCATAGCCCAGTGCGGGCTATTCCACCTCGCCGCACTGGCAGGGCGACCGTGAGCATTCAACCAGGTAAGGTTGGGCAGGCTCGGTGCTCAAGAGCTCCAGTGCGCCTGCACGGTCCGGTTTTTCCAGTACCACCTCCACACCCCAGCCCTCCGGTAGCAGCTCCCCGCACCAGGCTTCCTGTGCGTGTCCTTGGCCCAGTACCACCAGTGCCAGCACCACGCATCAGGCCTAAAGTGCGCCTCGCCTGTCCAGCGCTGCCAGAGCCTTCCTCCTCTTCAGCGCTGTCGGAGTCTCCCGCCTCTACAGCGCTGTCAGAGCTTTCCGCCTCTACAGCGCTGCCGGAGTCTCCCGCCTGTTCGGAACTGCCAGTCTGCAAGGAGCTGCCAGTCTGCAGGGAGCTGCCAGTCTGCAAGGAGCTGCCAGTCTGCAGGGAGCTGCCAGTCTGCAAGGAGCTGCCAGTCTGCATAGAGCTGCCAGTCTGCATAGAGCTGCCAGTCTGCAAGGAGCTGCCAGTCTGCAAGGAGCCACCAGTCTGCAAGGAGCCGCCAGAGCTGCCAGTCTGCAGGATGCCGCCAGAGCTGCCAGTTTGCAAGGAGCCGCCAGAGCTGCCAGTCTGCAAGGAGCCGCCAGAGCTGCCAGTTAGCATGGAGCAGCCAGAGCCGCCAGTCAGCATGGAGCAGCCAGGGCCGCCAGTCAGCATGGAGCAGCCAGGGCCGCCAGTCAGCATGGAGCAGCCAGGGCCGCCAGTCAGCATGGAGCAGCCAGGGCCGCCAGTCAGCATGGAGCAGCCAGAGCAGCCAGTCAGCATGGAGCAGCCAGTCAGCATGGAGCAGCCAGAGCTGCCAGTCAGCATGGAGCAGCCAGAGCCGCCAGTCAGCATGGAGCAGCCAGGGCCGCCAGTCAGCATGGAGCAGCCAGGGCCGCCAGTCAGCATGGAGCAGCCAGGGCCGCCAGTCAGCATGGAGCAGCCAGGGCCGCCAGTCAGCATGGAGCAGCCAGGGCCGCCAGTCAGCATGGAGCAGCCAGGGCCGCCAGTCAGCATGGAGCAGCCAGTCAGCATGGAGCAGCCAGTCAGCATGGAGCAGCCAGAGCTGCCAGTCAGCATGGAGCAGCCAGAGCTGTCAGTCAGCATGGAGCAGCCAGTCAGCATGGAGCAGCCAGAGCTGCCAGTCAGCATGGGGCAGCCAGTCAGCATGGAGCAGCCAGAGCTGCCAGTCAACCAGACTCTTCCAGATCTGCCAGTCGACCAGACTCTTCCAGATCTGCCAGTCGACCAGACTCTTCCAGATCTGCCAGTCGACCAGACTCTTCCAGATCTGCCAGTCGACCAGACTCTTCCAGATCTGCCAGTCGACCAGACTCTTCCAGATCTGCCAGTCGACCAGACTCTTCCAGATTCTCCAGTCAGCCAGGATCTGCTAGATCCAACTACCTGCCTGGGCTTCCTCTCAGTGCTGAGCTTCCTCTCAGTGCTGAGCTTCCTCTCAGTGCTGAGCTACCCATCAGTCCCGAGCTACCTCTGTCCCGAGCTGCCCCTCTGTCCCGAGTGGTCTTTAAGGAGGGTAACCTATCTAGGGACGCTAAGGAGGTGGACTAAAACTATTATGGAGTGGGGTCCACGTCCAGCGCCAGAGCCGCCACCGCGGACAGATGCCCACCCAGACCCTCCCCTATAGGTTCAGGTTTTGCGGCCGGAGTCCGCACCTTGGGGGGGGGTACTCTCACACCCTGACCATAGTTTACTTTGTATGTTTCTATGTTTTGGTTGGTCAGGGTGTGATCTGAGTGGGTATTCTATGTTACATGTCTAGTTTGTCCAGTTCTATGTTCGGCCTGATATGGTTCTCAATCAGAGGCAGGTGTTCGTCATTGTCTCTGATTGGGAACCATATTTAGGTAGCCTGGGTTTCACTGTGTGTTTGTGGGTGATTGTTCCTGTCTATGTGTTTTCACCAGATAGGCTGTTTAGGTTTTCGTTACGTTCATCACGTTCTTTATTTTGGAGTGTTTGTATTGATTCGTGTTTTACGTTTGTTCATTAAAACATGGATCGCAATCTACACGCTGCATTTTGGTCCGACGCTCCTTCTCATACAGAAAATCGTGACACTCAGCTGCTATTTCAACATCTAAATGCCAAGTGACATTTATTCCTGATGTACTTACCTGTTGCAACCTCTACAACCACTGTGATTATTATTTGACCCTGCTGGTCATTTATGAACATTTGAACATCTTGGAGAAAGATCTGGCCTTAGTGGCCATGTACTCTTATAATCTCCACCGGCACAGCCAGAAGAGCCTGGTTCCTTTCTAGGGAGTTTTTCCTAGCCACCATGCGTCTACCTCTGCATTGTTCGCTGTTTGGGGTTTTAGGCTGGGTTTCTGTACAGCACTTTGTGATATCAGCTGATGTAAAAAGGGCTTTATAAATACATTTGATTGATGTCTTCTCCCAGTAAAGCAATAAAAAACTATCAAGCAACTCAGAAAGGTGCTAAAAATAGCCACATTAACATATGTAGCCTAAGAAACAAGGTTAATTATATAGATAACTTGCTAGAAACCGAAAGCATTCATATACTGGCAGTGGCGGACTCACTAAACACAAATACTGTGTATGTAAATGATGTCTGAGCGTTGGAGGGTGCCCCTGAGAAAAGAAAGAAAATAAAAATAAAATTGTGACGTCTGGTTTGCTTAATATAAGTAATTTGATGTATAGTATTTACTTGCACTTTTACTCAAGTACAGTGGTGGAAAAAGTACTCAAGTACATTTAAAACCAGATACTTCTAGACTTTTACTCAAGTAGTATTTTACAGGGTGACGTTCACTTTTACTTGAGTCATTTTCTATTAAGTATCTTTACTTTTACTCAAGTATGAAATCGGAGTCTCTGAAACTCACTTAGATAATTCCTTTGATGATACAGTGGTAGCAATATATGGTTATAACATCTACATGGTGTTGCTGTTTACACTGAGTTGCACCCACTTTTTTCCTCAGAACAACCTCAATTTATTGGGTGACACTCTATAAGGTGTAGAAAGAGTTCCAGAGCGATGCTGGCCCAGGCTGACTCCAATGCTTCCCACAGTTGTGTCAAGTTGGCTGGTAGTGGATCTCTACTCTGAATAGTTCATTCCATCTCATTGGATTGAGATCTGGTGACTGGGCAGGCCACTGTAATAAGCTGAATTCACTGTCATGTCCGTGGAAAGATTCCTGGACAATCCTAGCCTTGTGACATGGGGCATTATCCTGCTGAACAAATCCATTAGCAGATGGATACACTGCTGCCATGAAAGGATGCACCTGATCGACAATGATGTCCGGATATCCTGTGGCATTCAAACGTTCTTCCATTTTTATCAAGGGGCCCAATGTGTGTCATGAAAGCACAGTCCTCACCATCACACCACCACCAGCCTGTAATGGTAACACGTGGCACGATGGATTTATGTATTCATGTGGGTTTCTCCGTACCCTAGTTCTCTCATCAACATGAAACAGCAGGATCTGGGATTCATCAGACCAGGTAATGTTTTATAAACTCTCTAGTGTCCAATGCTTTAGTTCCTTAGCCCAGTGCAACTGTAGTTTCTTGTTTTTTGCTGAAAGAAATGGAACTCTGTAAGGTCGTTGGATGCCATACACCAATCGTGTCATGGTATGACGAGCATTCTTTTATGGGTCTTTGGGCACCAAAGTTGTACTGGACTGTCAGTTGACTAACTGTAGCCCATCTGTTGCACTGCACAATGTGTCAGCCTCCTTTGTCCTCTTTCATCAATGACCATTTTTCAACCACTGGCCTGCCGTCGGCTGGATGTCCTTTAGGTGGTGGACCATTCTTGATACACAAGGAAAACTTTTGAGATTGAAAAACCCAACAACTTTGCAGTTCTTGACACCGGTACGCCTGGCACCTACTACCATATCCCTTTCAAAGGCACTTACATATTTTGTCTTGCCCATTCACCCTCAATGGCACACATACACAATCCATGTCTCAGTCGTTTCAAGGCTTAAAAATCCTTCTTTAACCTGTCTCTCCTTCATCTACACTGATTGAAGTGGATTTAACAGGATTCACCTTGTCAGTCCGTCATTGAAAGAGCAGGTGTTCCTGATGGCTATACACTCAGTATAAAGTGCCTTCGGAAAGTATTCAGATCCCTTGATTTTTTACACATTTTGTTAGAACCCAAAACAATGCAAGAAAGAACAAGTCTTGGAATGTCCATGAGTGGCCCAGCCAGAGCCCTGACTTGAACCTGATCAAACATCTCTGGAGAGACCTTAAAACAGCTGTGCAGCGATGCTCCCCATCCAACCTGACAGAGCTTGAGAGGATCTGCAGAGAAGAATTGGAGAAACTCCCCAAATACAGGTGTGCCAAGATTGTAGTGTCATACCCAAGAAAACTTGAGGCTGTAATCACTGTGTGTAGATTGATGAGGGGGAAAAACGATTTAATCCATTTTAGAATAAGGCTGTAAAGTGCAGGGGGTTTCCTCCATAATCTTTTTACTGTTGCCTAGGTTTTAACTTCAACCCATTAGTATGTATATAATCCTTTATGACCATATGTACCTCTGTGATTAATTATGATTGACTGTGCACTGAAGTGAATTGAATTGTTTCCACACCCACCATGCGTCATGTGTGTAATGGTCATGTGAGATGTAATGTGTATATTTTGGGAAGTGAACACTCAGTTTGTTTGTTTGAAATGACAAAGCTCAGTTTTGGATGGAAACATTGTCAATAAAGCGGTGAATTGGGAGCTTTAACAGTGTTCAAACTTGTTCTTAACTGTAAGTAAAACAGAAAACAAGTAACCTCAGCTACACTGTGCAAGACTGTAATAGCTGAAAAGAGACTTTCCAAAGGGAACTAGCATAGTTACTGTATGTAGCCTACTGTAAGTAGCACAACACAAAAACTATGGTAAACCCAGCTATACACTGTGAGGATAAACATTACTGTAATAGATCTGTCAGTTTCTATTTAAAGGATAGTTACTGTCTGTACTGTAAAGTGTAACAACTATAGTAAACACAGGTACAATCAAATCAAATGTTATTTGTCACATGCTCTGAATACAACAGTGTCGTCGGTAGACCTTACCATGAAATAATTAAGTTACAATTCCTTAACCAACAATGCAGTTAAGAAAGAGAAGAGTTACGAAAAGATTTACAAAATAAAATAAATAATAAAAAAGTAACACAATAAAATAACAATAATGAGGCTAAATACAGGGGGTAAAAAAAGGGGGGGTGGTCAATGTAAATAGTGTGTGTGTGGGGGGTTAATATAAATAGTGTGTGTGTGGGTGGTTAATGTAAATAGTGTGTGTGTGGGGGGTCAATGTAAATAGTCCAGGTAGCCATTTGATTAACTGTTTAGCAGTCTTATGGCTTGTTGGTAAGGCTGTTTGGACCTAGACTTGGCACTCCGGTACCGGATTCTTTGACCATTTTTAGGGCATTCCCAGGTATAGAGGTCATGGATGGCAAGGAGCTTGGCCCCAGTGATGTACTGGGCTAAAAGCACTACCCTTTGTAGTGCCTTGCGGTCAGATGCCGAGCAGTTTTCATACCAGGCGGTGATGCAACCAGTCAGGATGCTCTCGATGGTGCAGCTGTAGACATTTGAGGATCTGAGGAACCATGTCAAATCTTTTCAGTATCCTGAGGGGGAATAGGCATTGTCGTTCCCTGTTCATGACTGTCTTGATGTGTTTGGACAACAATAGTGTGTTAACGATGTGGACACCAAGTAACTTGAAGCTCTCGACCGGCTCCACTACAGCCCACTTGATGTGAATGAGGGTGTGCTCAACACTCCTTTCCTGTAATCCATGATCAGCACCTTTGTCTTGAAGGACCTGGCACCACACTGCCGGGTCTCTTACCTCCTCCCTATAGGCTGTCTCGTCATTGTCGGGGATCAGGCCGACCACCGTTGTGTCGTCGGCAAACTTAATGATGGTGTTGGAGTGGTTCTTGGCCACGCATTCTTGTGTGAACAGGGAGCAAAGGATGGGACTGAGCATGCACCCCTGAGGGGCCCCCGTCTTGAGGATCAGTGTAGCAGATGTGCTGTTGCCTACCCTTACCACCTGGGGAATGCCCTTCAGGAGGTCCAGGATCCAGTTGCAGAGGTTGGTGTTTAGTCCCAGGATCCTTAGCTTAGTGATAAGCTTTCAGGGCGCTATGGTGTTGAATGCTGAGCTGTAGTCAATGAACAGCATTCTCACATATGTGTTCATTTTGTCATCTGTGGATCTGTTGGGGCAGTATGCAAATTGGAGTGGGTCTAGGGTTTCTGGGATGATGGTGTTAATGTGAGCCATGACCAGCCTTTCAAAGCACTTCATGGCTACAGACGTGAGTGCTGCGGGTCGGTAGTTATTCAGGCAAGTTACCTTGGTGTTCTTGGGCACAAGGACTGTAATAGAGCTGAGATGTGAGATTCCATTGGATGTAGTGGAAAATGAAGCCGACAGTGTAATATTACTGTCTATAGTAAACACTGCACAATACTGTATGATAGTATATACCAAGACCTACAGTATCAGCTTCAGTCTCATACACTATCCGTGAAGGGACGTTCTACCTCACACACGTTTAGTGCTTATTAAAAGGGTACCTAAGTATGGTTCCCAATCAGAGAAAACGATAGACAGCTGCCTCTGATTGAGAACCACACCCGGCCAAACACATAGAAATAGAAAATCATTGAACATAGACTGCCCACCCAAATCACACCCCGACCAAACCAAAATAGAGACATAAAAACGCTCTCTACGGTCAGTGAGTGACAGGCTATGGTTCTGCGCTGATTCACAGGCAGTAATGTAAGGGGGTCAGCCTTATCACCACCCGGTACACGGGACCAATCTGAGATCCTTACTCAGAATGTATTCTGCAGTGTAGAAGGATACCCTGTTGGAGTGATCCTATATAGTGATCCAATATAACCCCCTGGACATCCTGGAAAAGAGCCGTAATGAACCAACACAGTCAAGCAGACAAACTGGGCTGAGATGTTTCATGTTCTGGCTAAGTGAAAAGGGAACAACTTTCTCTTTTGAGACAACTACAAAAGAAGGGTTGAATACTATTCAGGTGAGTTTTATGGCAGTGTGAGGAATATTAAGGGTTGAATGTTCAGGCTGAGCAGCTACACGGGTCTCTGTACCCAGTTAAACTGCTACATAACAACTCCCCTCTGAGCCTTTCCAGGTGTCTAATGAAAGACTCAACATCCAACAACATCTTCGTGGACATCGTTAAGCAACTGCAGCGACAGGGGAAGGACAAGGCAACGCACCATGCAGCCATCAGTGAGCAGGACCACAGGAAGATAAAGAAGTCAACAGCAGTAGAACCAGACACACCTGAGGGGCTCGTAATGAAAACTTTACAAGAAGAGGCACAGTGGGTATCTAACAACTGTCTTTTACCTGGACTATATTATCTGGTGAAAGGATGAAATAAAACTAAGATACTCATTAAAAGTACATTTTTAATGAAAACATGTAGTTAATATTTTATGTTATTATTATTATTAGATTATTTTCATATGTTGGTAGCCATTTTATAAAAGCAATAAGGCTCTCGAAACTGGGAATGATCATGAATACCCTCCTAAGAACAGCCCTTAGTCAGGAGTTATTCACATGATAATCCACAGGTTCTCATGCCTTATTACTTCAATATAAATGAAAAGAATGATGTGATTATAAATCCTGTCCACAATAACAAGTGTTTTATACTGTAGTGCTGATAAAATTAAGTTGGGTACTTCCTTACCTGTGGTGAGGGTTGTTGACACCAGTTGACTTTTCTTTCCATTTTCCAGCACAGTGCAGACAGTGACAGAGTACTGAGTACCACATTGCAGGTCAGAGAGACTGATGCTGTGTGAAGATGTGGTAGTGATGTGTGGTTCTGTCCCTGGACACTGGTAGGAGATCTGGTACTGATGTTGGGTTTGGTCCAATCCTGGTGGCTGGTTCCAGCTAACAGCAGCTGATGTGGTGTCCACTGAGTCAACAGTCAGCTGGTCTGGAGCAGGAAGTACTAAGAGAAAATACATTATTGTTAATGTTACAGTTTAATTCCAGAAATATACTACAGTACAGAAAGTAGAATAAGTCCAAGAATAAACATGTCTGTAACTGCTTTTGATTTGGGAAGAAATACATTAAAAATAGAAGTCACACCAGAAGTTGATTTGTAATGTAACAAAATGTCTGTTCTAGCTACTGGTAAAGAGATATCTCTCTAGTTACTGGTAAAGAGATATCTCTCTAGTTACTGGTAAAGAGATACCTCTCTAGTTACTGGTAAAGAGATACCTCTCTAGTTACTGGTAAAGAGATACCTCTCTAGTTACTTGTAAAGAGATACCTCTCTAGTTACTGGTAAAGATATATCTCTCTAGTTACTGGTAAATATATATCTCTCTAGTTACTGGTAAAGAGATGATGGGCTGTAACAAGGTGAGGTAGATCTCTTACTAGTGCAGATGGTTGTAGAGACAGGTTCACTCTCTTCCCCATTGTTCAGCACAGTTGAGATGCTGACAGTGTACTCAGTACCAGGTTGCAGGTTTGAGAATGTTGTGTGACAGTCTTCAGTATTCTCTGCATGGAGGTCTGTTGCTGAGCTGCAGTAGGATATGAGGAAGCGTTGTGGAACTTTCTCCATTCCTTCAGCCTTAGTCCAGTGGAGAGTGAAGGAGGTATATTTCAAATTGTCTACCTTTAAGTCTCTGGGTGGAACCACTGGAACAAAAATAATGTTTTAACAAGATCCATAAAAAACAACAAAGTATGCCAGTAAAACATGACTAAAACCAAACTCTTTACCTGTGAATACAGATGCTGAGATCCATCTGCTTTGTCTTCCATCTTCTCCCTCTGTGGACACACTGAACTGGTACTTTTCACCAGGTTGGAGACTGCTTATTTTAAGATGATACCCGCCTTTCACTCTTGTTGAGCTTGTTTCCCCATCACAATCCCAGATGACCCTGAACTTGTGGGGTCCTTTAACCCCCTGAGGAGAACTCCAGCTCAGAGACACAGAGTCTGACGTCAGCAACAGGACCTGGAAGTCACCAGGAGGGGGCAGCACTGGTAAAGGAATAATGAGAGAGAAAAACAGACTTAATTGACAATAAAATTACATAAACAGGTGTATTATTCATCCCAGCAGTAAAGGGACAACATTTGATATCTTAGTAAATGTATCCTCTTAAATGTAGATTTAAATTAAATAATATTGTTTGAGTCAGTTTATTCTGTGTCCATACCTACCATCATCTGAGGCCAGCATTTTCTGTTTGTCGCCATCAAAACTCTTACGCTGTGAAAACCAAAGAAAAAGTCAATCCTTTTTCTGAAACATGTTATTTTTCTCTTGACACATAAACAATTATTTATCCATCCACTGTACATCAGGCAATGAAGAGAATGAAAACAAACCAGGATCTACCTGTCTTCCTGCTTTCTTTTTCTCAAGGAGGATGGTATCATGTCCTTTGTGGTTTGTCTCTGCACACTGACTACAGATCATCATCTGGTCTGTCCTACAGAACACCTCCAGAGGACTGTAGACATGTTGACAGAGTTTCAGCCCCAGGTCTCCAGTCACATCCACCAGTGTGTGTATCTGCAGTGTTGCTATTGTATAGTGTTGTCTGATGTGGGTCTCACAGTAGGACACACTGCAGGTCTGACAGAACTTCCCAGCTTGGACCTCAGAGCAGATATCACAGACCATCACTCCTGGACTGATTGGGAATTGGAAAATAACAGTTATCATTGATCACAAGAACCTGACCCATTCAGTTTAACACATAATGGCCTGATAATATAACACATATATATAACACACCTGATCATAACAAGTCAGTTAAGAACAAATTCTTATTTTTACACCGGCCAAAGCCGGACGATGCCAATTGTGCGCCGCCATATGGGACATCCAATCACGGCCGGTTTTGATACAGTCTGGAATCGAACCAGGGTGTCTGTAGTGACGGCTCTAGCACTGAGATGCAGTGTCCTAGATCCCCCCGGAGCCCAAAACTATCTGATAACTTTCCATTATCATGATGTGTATTTTTGCTTTACATTAAGTCACATATTTTATTTTACGAGGTCAGCATTATTACAACATAGGCCTGTATTTACAACTAGGTGCACATCAGAATCTCACCCTTTGTTTCGTAGAGAGTCTGCTCCTTTGAAATGAAGAGGGAAATCCATGGATTCACCACTCTTCATAGATAGAAAACCAGAGGAATTAGACTCTGCTCTCTCTGGAGGGCCCCTAGTAGTACAAGGCCTTCACACAAAACACACACAAAAAGAATAAAACAGTAAATACTAAACCAACCGAAATCTCCAATAATGTATTATATTCCCCTCTTCAACATAATAATGATCTGAATCACCATAATGTGAATTTTAGCTTCTCTTCTTCTAGCCAAATACATGAATTAACAATCATTATAGGAACTTATTGACTTTTCCAGGTAGAACATAGAATCTCACCCTTCATTTTGCTGTAAGGTCCCCTCTTTGAAACTAATAGGGATATCCATTGACTTGTTACTCTTCATTAAAATATACAACCAGAAGAAAGAGACTGCTCTTTCAACGTGGCACCGTCATAGGACAAACCAACAAGTCAGTTTGTCAAATTTCTGCCCTGCTAGAGCTTCCCCGGTCAACTGTAAGTGCTGTTATTTTGAAGTGGAAACGTCTAGAGCAACAACGGCTCAGCCGCAAAGTGGTAGGCCAAACAAGCTCACAGAACGGGACCGCCGAGTGCTGAAGCGGGTAGCATGTAAAAATTGTTGGTCCTCGCTTGCAACGCTCACTACTGAGTTCCAAATTACACCTGGAAGAAATGTCAGCACAACAACTCTTCTTCCGGAGCTTCATGAAATGGATTTCCATGGCCGAGCAGCCGCAAACAAGCCTAAAATCACCATGCGCAATGCCAAGCGTCGGCTGGAGTGGTGTAAAGCTTGCCGCCATTGGACTCTGTAGCAGTGGAAACGCGTTCTCTGGAGTGATGAATCACGCTCCACCATCTGGCAGTCTGACAGACATATCTGGGTTTGGTGGATGCCAGGAGAACGCTACCTGCCCTAATGCCTAATGCCAACTGTAAAGTTTGGTGGAGGAGGAAAAATGGTCTGGGGCTGTTTTTCATGGTTCGAGCTAGGCCCCTAAGTTCCAGTGAAGGGAAATCTTAACCCTAGAGTATACAATGACATTCTAGATGATTCTGTGCTTCCAACTTTGTGGCAACAATTTGGGGAAGGCCCTTTCCTGTTTCAGCATGACAATGCCCCCTGTGCACAAAACGAGGTCCATACAGAAATGGTTTGTCAAGATTGGTGTGGAAGAACTTGACTGGCCTGCACAAAGCCCTGACCTCAACCCCATTGGACACCTTTGGGATGAATTGGAACGCTGACTACAAGCCAGGCCTAATCGCCAATCTCAGTTCCTGACCTCACTAATGCTCTTGTGGCTGAATGGAAGCAAGTCCCCGCAGCAATGTTCCAACATCTAGTGGAAAGCCTTCCCAGAAGAGTGGAGGTTGTTATAGCAGCAAAGGGTGGACCAACTCCATATTAATGTCCATAATTTTGGAATGAGATGTTCGATGAGCAGGTGTCCACATACACTACATGACTAAAAGTATCTACCTCAAATACCTCTTATCTCTGCACATTGATCTGGTGGTATTGGTACTTCCTGTATATAGCTCCACATTTATCTGGTACTTCCTGTATATAGCTCCACATTTATCTGGTACTTCCTGTATATAGCTCCACATTTATCTGGTACTTCCTGTATATAGCTCCACATGTATCTGGTACTTCCTGTATATAGCTCCACATGTATCTGGTACTTCCTGTATATAGCTCCACATTTATCTGGCACTTCCTGTATATAGCTCCACATTTATCTGGCACTTCCTATATATAGCTCCACATTTATCTGGTACTTCCTGTATATAGCTCCACATTTATCTGGCACTTCCTATATATAGCTCCACATTTATCTGGTACTTCCTGTATATAGCTCCACATTTATCTGGCACTTCCTACATATAGCTCCACATTCATCTGGTACTTCCTGTATATAGCTCCACATTTATCTGGCACTTCCTACATATAGCTCCACATTCATCTGGTACTTCCTGTATATAGCTCCACATTTATCTGGCACTTCCTACATATAGCTCCACATTCATCTGGTACTTCCTGTATATAGCTCCATTCTTGTGTATTCTATTTGATTCCTATTGTTACTATTTTATTAAATGTTTTATTTTATTATCATTTTTAATAAAAGCATTTCATTATTTGTATTGTTAATTTTAAAGCTCTGTATCCTTGGGAAGGGCTCGTAAGCAAGCATTTCTTGGAAATACCAGTTGTATTCGGCGCATGTAACAAATACAATTCTATTTGATCTACCACTGGCCCTTGATTTGTCCACAGTCATTTTTGATTAGAATTAAAGCAATTAAAACATCCCATCATGCTTAGGGTCATTATAGGGGTGGCAGAAAAGCTGACCACGACTCCATTTTGTTGATCCCTGCCTACAAACAGAAGCTAAAACAAGAAGCTCCCACGCTGAGGTCTGTCCAACGCTGGTCCGACCAAGCTGATTCCACACTCCAAGACTGCTTCCATCACGTGGACTGGGATATGTTTCGTATTGCGTCAGACAGCAACATTGACGAATACGCTGATTCGGTGTGCGAGTTCATTAGAACGTGCGTTGAAGATGTCGTTCCCATAGCAACGATTAAAACATTCCCTAACCAGAAACCGTGGATTGATGGCAGCATTCGCGTGAAACTGAAAGCGCGAACCACTGCTTTTAATCAGGGCAAGGTGACTGGTAACATGACTGAATACAAACAGTGCAGTTATTCCCTCCGCAAGGCTATCAAACAAGCTAAGCGTCAGTATAGAGACAAAGTAGAATCTCAATTCAACGGCTCAGACACAAGAGGTATGTGGGGTCACAAGAGGTCTACAGTCAATTACGGACTACAGGAAGAAAACCAGCCCAGTCACGGACCAGGATGTCTTGCTCCCAGGCAGACTAAATAACTTTTTTGCCCGCTTTGAGGACAATACAGTGCCACTGACACGGCCTGCAACGAAAACATGCGGCCTCTCCTTCACTGCAGCCGAGGTGAGTAAAACATTTAAACGTGTTAACCCTCGCAAGGCTGCAGGCCCAGACGGCATCCCCAGCCGCGCCCTCAGAGCATGCGCAGACCAGATGGCTGGTGTGTTTACGGACATATTCAATCAATCCCTATACCAGTCTGTTGTTCCCACATGCTTCAAGAGGGCCACCATTGTTCCTGTTCCCAAGAAAGCTAAGGTAACTGAGCTAAACGACTATTTTGAGAGACTAGTCAAGGACCATATCATCTCCACCCTACCTGACACCCTAGACCCACTCCAATTTGCTTACCGCCCAAATAGGTCCACCGACGATGCAATCTCAACCTCACTGCACACTGCCCTAACCCATCTGGACAAGAGGAATACCTATGTGAGAATGCTGTTCGTCGACTACAGCTCGGCATTTAACACCATAGTACCCTCCAAGCTCGTCATCAAGCTCGAGACCCTGGGTCTCGACCCCGCCCTGTGCAACTGGGTACTGGACTTCCTGACGGGCTGCCCCTAGGTGGTGAGGGTAGGCAACAACATCTCCACCCCGCTGATCCTCAACACTGGGGCCCCACAAGGGTGCGTTCTGAGCCCTCTCCTGTACTCCCTGTTCACCCACGACTGCGTGGCCACGCACGCCTCCAACTCTATCATCAAGTTTGCAGAAGATACTACAGTGGTAGGCTTGATTACCAACAACGACGAGACGGCCTACAGGGAGGAGGTGAGGGCCCTCGGAGTGTGGTGTCAGGAAAATAACCTCACACTCAACGTCAACAAAACTAAGGAGATGATTGTGGACTTCAGGAAACAGCAGAGGGAACACCCCCCTATCCACATCGATGGAACAGTAGTGGAGAGGGTAGTAAGTTTTAAGTTCCTCGGCATACACATCACAGACAAACTGAATTGGTCCACTCACACAGACAGCATCGTGAAGAAGGCGCAGCAGCGCCTCTTCAACCTCAGGAGGCTGAAGAAATTCGGCTTGTCACCAAAAGCACTCACAAACATCTATAGATGCACAATCGAGAGCATCCTGGAGGGCTGTATCACCGCCTGGTACGGCAACTGCTCCGCCCACAACCGTAAGGCTCTCCAGAGGGTAGTGAGGTCTGCACAACGCATCACTGGGGGCAAACTACCTGCCCTCCAGGACACCTACACCACCCGATGTTACAGGAAGGCCATAAAGATCATCAAGGACAACAACCACCCGAGCCACTGCCTGTTCACCCCGCTATCATCCAGAAGGCGAGGTCAGTACAGGTGCATCAAAGCTGGGACCGAGAGACTGAAAAACAGCCTCTATATCAAGGCCATCAGACTGTTAAACAGCAACCACTAACACTGAGTGGCCGCTGCCAACACACTGACTCAACTCCAGCCACTTTAATAATGGGAATTGATGGGAAATGATGTAAAATATATCACTAGCCACTTTAAACAATGCTACCTAATATAATGTTTACATAGCCTACATTATTCATCTCATATGAATATGTATATACTGTACTCTATATCATCTACTGCATCCTTATGTAATACATGTATCACTAGCCACTTTAACTATGCCACTTTGTTTACATACTCATCTCATATGTATATACTGTACTCGATACCATCTACTGTATCTTGCCTATGCTGCTCTGTACCATCACTCATTCATATATCTTTATGTACATATTCTTATCCCCTTACACTGTGCATAAGACAGTAGTTTTGGAATTGTTAGTTAGATTACTTGTTGGTTATTACTGCATTGTCGGAACTAGAAGCACAAGCATTTCGCTACACTCGCATTAACATCTGCTAACCATGTGTATGTGACAAATAAATTTGATTTGATTTGATTTTGATTTGAGGTAGTCTAGCGGTTAAGAGTGTTGGTTTGAATCCCGAGCCACCAAGGTAGACAAATCTGCCGTTCTGCCCTAGAGCAAGGCAGTTAACCCCAGTTAACTGCTCCCCGGGCGCCAATGACGTGATGTTGATTAAGGTAACCCCCCACACCTCTCTGATTCAGAGAGGTTGGATTAAATGTGAAAGACACATTTCAGTTGAACGTATTCAATTATGCAACTGATCTAGGTTTCCCCTGGAATAAAGTGTTCTGTTTACTATGTAACTTACTATGCAGTAACTCAGTATCTTTTATAGAAATCAGATGAATATATTATATTTGACAGGAATTATTGGTCAAAATCCTCATGTTAATCTATTACAAAATGATAATATTAAACTTTTCAACAAGCACACACACACACACACACCTCATATCAGGGTCCATGGTCTCATCAAGATCCTTGTATGGTGACCCATCCTTACATCTTTCTTTATGGATGGCTCCACCCTCAGCCCCCTGATGATAACTCATTATAACTCTCAGAGAGGAGACCTCACAATGCTGAAGAGGACTGGTCTAGTCCCATATCAATCTGATGATAACTCATTATAACTCTCAGAGAGGAGGCCTCAGAATCCTGAAGAGGACTGGTCTAGTCCCATATCAATCTGATGATAACTCATTATAACTCTCAGAGAGGAGGTCTCACAATCCTGAAGAGGACTGGTCTGGTCCTGTATCAATCTGTAAATAAGAAGAGTAAACAGCATTATATTAACACGTTTAAACACAAAAGCCGAGTAGAACTACGGTTGGCCTGCTGTGCTGGGGATGTAAGACATTATAATGATATTCTGTAAAGCAGTTTGCACTGAATGCAATTGTGAAAAGCACTATAGGCAGAAAAAGTGTTTATGAACAATAGCATTGCTTTTTTTTTTAAATTATTTATAAATAAAATATTTAACCCAGCAATATAGCCAAGGTTACCCAGTAAAGGTTTAGCCCTCTTAATTGTAGTCATTATATAACTAGGTTATTTCGCTGTCTTTTTCTGTCATTATCTTTTAGGAAACCCCATCCTGGAAATGGCTAGATGGATTACATTTTATGTCAAATTGACTTCAAACTTGTTTGTCTTTTAGAATCTTAGTTAACCCTGAGCCTTTTCCTAACCGTAACCTAATTATCATAACATACTATGTTAATTATCCTAACCTGTTTTGTAATTTCTCATAACCTTCTACAAAGAGTCACTCCTGGTCAATTCTGACACTGTATCCCTTCTAGACACCACGCCCTAACCATTGAAAATGATAGAGGCCTCTAGTGGCCAAAAGGCTGCGTTAGCATGGGCAGCGACATGGTGACCCTGTTGGAGTCATGTCCAGCCGGGTCATCAGGAGGGATCAGGCAGTCCTGAAGAAGAAAATGTACTACTTTAAAAAGGAGATAGCATCAATGGTGCAGCCCCTGCTCTCTATCTCTATGGGCCAACGCAAAACCAAAGTGATTGCGTCTCTATGAATCCATTTTGTCCGGGTTGGATGGGTGTCATAGGCCGTATCCGAAATCTGTATTGCCTACTACTTACTAAAACTACATAATGTTTACTATATACTATTTAGAAACGTAATGTTTACAACAAATGTATGCAGTAAGCAACAAATATCAACATAGTAGACGCACCTTTCATTTTTTTTTTATTTTACCTTTATTTAACTAGGCAAGTCAGTTAAGAACAAATTCTTATTTTCAATGACGGCCTAGGAACAGTGGGTTAACTGCCTGTTCAGGGGCAGAACGACAGAGTTGACCTTGTCAACTCGGGGGTTTGAACGGTTACTAGTCCAACGCTCTAACCACTAGGCTACCCTGCCGCCCCATTTGGGTACAGTCCGTCCTTCCTCAAGTGTGCAGCGAATTATAGCCGAAATGAAACATGCTAGCATTTCAAGCATACTCTATTTACCAAATTTCACATATAAAACGTTATGTTTGCGCATACCTAAAATGCCTAAATATTCGGACACAACTGTACACATTTAATGGGACTCAATTAGGCCTATGACCGCCTATCAAAGTTTGGAAGAAATACATGTATACAATACACACGATTGTCTATTGTTTCTTTCATCACAATCAACTCTTATTTAAGGATAAATATATGAATATATCTGATAAAAAGCTTAAATATCAGCGTCTGGTAGCTGTGTAAAAAGAGAACACTTTTCGTGGTCTTCCTTGTGCGCACTCCGCCATTATGCCAGCGGGCCTAGTGGGGTACTAGATTTATTTACTTGCCATTTATTAGAAAAAAAATGAAAAATCGGGCCTGTATTATATATGTTTCGTTGAATAAGAATCGACTCCCAAATAATCTTACACCTGACTTTAATAATAAAAACATGAACCTACCATTTCTCCTGCTGACTTGCAAGTCGAAAACCCTGGGCTGAAGCCACAGAAAGAGAGAAAAGCTGTAGAATTTACTTTCAGTTTCTAACAGGAAAGAACTTAGACAAACAACTCCCGCATTAAAAAAAACCAGGTCTACGTTTTCTAAGAGGCAGAATATGTAGTTCTAATACTGAAATATTTGTGATGTCATATATAGATAGAGTCAAATTAATTAAAAACATCTGGAAATAACAGTACACATCTGATACATGTTGGTATTGGCATACGCCGCAAACTCTATAAAGAAAATTGTCCATTAAAATTATTTGATCATGTGTGAATATGTCTTCAGCTCGTGGTTATTAAATGCAGTGAAGACACAAACAAGCATAGATCAGATAACATTATACAGTATTAAATTTGTATCATATTTTTGTCATTCCTGTGATAGTTGTAATCACTCCTTTGTTCCTCTAGGTGGCGACAGAGGACTTTGTAGTGCTGATGGGTCTTGAGACCTTAGCAAAGATAGTGGAAATGAAAGGAGTGAAGGGACGCTTTCAGAGGTACAGAGACCATAGGAAGTAGTTTGGGGGTGGTGGTGGGGGTGCTGCGATTTTGGGGGGGGGGGGGGGGTAACAGCAATAGACACAAATAAACTGAACACATTAGGGCATTTAGTTATTTAAGAACAGTAATTTGTCATAAATTAATATTAATTTGTTGAGGTTGGTTGATACTTCATCTAAAGTGTGTAAATCATTAGAATGTGTCCACAGATAGTCCTTAGATTAACTATAAATCAACCAACCAGCAACAAACCAGCCAACCAGTCAAAATAATGACAGATGGTAATGTTACAGACTCTCATTGTACACAGCATTCACCTTGTTGACTACTTCCCTCTCTCAGCCTCTTGAAACATCTCATTGGTGTAGTGGCTTGTTGTACTGCACTGTAACAGGAACAGACAATGCAGAGACACTAGTCAAAGTCAGAACATTGACGGATATACACAGTGTACAAAACCTTAGGAATACCTTCCTCATATTAATTTGCAACCCCCTTTTGCCCTCAGAACAGCGTCAATTTGTTGGGGCATGGACTCTACAAGGTGTTGAAAGCGTTACACAGGGAAGCTGGCCCATGTTGACACAAACCTGGCACCCTGTTCAAAGGCACTTCAGTATTTTGTCTTGCCCATTCACTCTCTGAATGAAACACATACACAATCCATGTCTCAATTGTTTCAAGGCTTAGATTAACAATAATTTAAGCTTTCTGCCCATCTAAGATAAGTCTATGTCCTGGGAAATGTTCTTGTTACTTACAACCTCATGCTAATCACATTAGCGCACGTTAGCTCAAGCGTCCCGAGGGCGGGACACCGATCCTGCAGAGGATTTAACTAAGGATTGTCATTGTATACTGAATCTATTTACTACAGCTTCCACTGTAGTTCACTCTACTGCCCCACTGCCGTCACAACTTTCAACACCAAATCTATCCCTTTGACGCTCTCTTTCAAATGTTTCCATCCCCCTCTCTCAGGATCCTCTCTTCCTCTCTTCAATCTCTCTCTCAGGATCCTCTCTTCCATCTCTCTCTCAGGATCCTCTCTCCTCTCTTCAATCTCTCTCTCAGTATCCTCTCTCCTCTCTTCAATCTCTCTCTCAGGATCCTCTCCTCGTCTTCTTCATTCTCTCTCTCAGCCTCTTGGAACATCTCATTGCTGTAGTATCTTCCTCCATTCATCATGACCATCTTGTTTATCTTCTAAAGCAGCTCAGTGACCTGAGAGGGATTCTGATCTTCATTGTTGAGGACATGATATCTCCCTTTACATTTGAGTAAAATCCTGAAGAGCTGGATTACAATTATCCACAATGTATATATACTGAACAGAAATATAAACGCAACATGTAAAGTGTTGGTACTATGTTTCACGAGCTGAAATAAAAGATCCCAGAAATGTTCCAAACGCACAAAAAGCGTATTCCTCTTAAATGTTAAAATGTAAATCATCCCTGTTGGTGAACATTTCTCAGTGTCCATCCACCTGACAGGTGTGGCATATCAAGAAGCCGATTAAACAGCATGATCATTACACAGGTGCACCTTGCGCTGGGGACAATAAAAGGCCACTCTAAAATGTGCAGTTTTGTCACACAACACAATGCCACTGATGTCTCAAGTTGAGGGAGTGTGCAATTGGCATGCTGACTGCAATAATGTCCACCATAGCTGTTGCCACAGAATCGAATGTTAATTTCTCTAACATAACCCTTCTCTAACGTTGTTTTAGAGAATTTGGCAGTACGTCCAACCGGCATCACAACCGCAGACCAAGTGTAACCACGCCAATCCAGGAACTCCAAATCCGGCTTCTTCACCTACAGGGATCATCAGAGACCAGCCACCCGGGCAGCTGATGAAACTGGGGAGTATTTCTGTCTGTAATAAAGCCCTTTTGTGGGGAAAAACTCATTCTGATTGGCTGGGCCTTGCTCTCCAGTGGGTGGGCCTGAATCCCAAGTGGGTGGTGCTATGCCATCCCAGGCCCACCCATGGCTCCGCCCCTGCCCAGTCTTGTGAAATCCATAGATTCGGGCCTAATTTATTTATTTCAATTGACTGATTTCCTTATATGAACTGTAACTCAGGAAATTTGTTGAAATTGTTGCATGTTGAATTTATATTTTTGTTCAGTATATAGCATCTAAACTTTTCCCATCCACCTGTCACGTCTGCTCCCGCTCTTCCCTTCCCCTGGCGCTTGAGGGCGCCAGATTACCCTGCATCACATGCTCCTGCCATCAATCATGCACACCTGCCTTCCCTCATCACTCGCATCAGCGTTATTGGACTCACCTGGACTCACTTATCTCCTGTTGATTTCCTCCCCTATATTTGTCAGTTCCCCAGCTCTGTTCCCTGCTGATTCATTGATTGTTTTTTGTCTTTGTTTTCTGTTTGCTGACGCTGTTCCTGTCTCGTTATATGTCCGTTATTTATTAAATGTTACTCCCCGTACCTGCTTCGTCTCTCCAGCGCCATCTCATGTGACACCACCTCTCCTTCTGTCTTTCTGATATAACAGTCACGAGATGCATTTGTTTCAAAATCTTTGCAGGATGGTGGTTCCTGCTGCACTCTTTCCAACTCCAGTCTTCCCCACCAGAACAATCCAGACCTCATGTTCTGTTGGATTACAATGAAAATGTTGTTGCCTTTGACATGAGTATAACCTTAATGTTCTTCCTGTTAGCACATTTACAAAAATAATTTTTCTGTTAAATAGTTTTCCCTCCAAATTCAGTGGAACAAGGGATGGTATCAGTTCCTGGTGTGACCAGACAAAAGAATGTGTTTCTGTTAAATAGTTTTCTCTCCAAATTGAGTGGAACAAGGGATGGTATCAGTTCCTGGTGTGACCAGACAAGAAGATGTGTTTCTGTTAAATAGCTTCAGTAAAACATTTTGAAGTGAAACAGTTTTCCCTCCATAAAATAAATAAAGGGAGATTAATAAATATTGTGACATCACCATATGAGAGCTGTGAGGACTCAAGGTCTGTTACTGAACTGATTAAGTTGATGCAGATCTCTTACTAGTGCAGACAGTTGAATGAGGACCATGCTTTAACGCTGGTAGTAAAACAGAACCACTTGATCAGTTCAGGGTCAGATAATGACATGATGGTTTTAGAGTGCATTGATGGTGAGAAGTTGCCAACCACAGATCTAGGATCAGATTTCACCGCTGTCAGTACAAACCTTAACAATAGGAAGTGTATATTCAGTTGGCAGATCCAAAGGTTAGGGTTATTAGGGATACAATTGGTTAAGATTAGGTTTAAGCTTAGAGTTAATGTTACTCATAGTGTTGTAGGTTTAGGGTTACACAGTGTTATAGGATTAGGGTTACACAGTGTTATAGGTTTAGGTTTACACAGTGTTATAGGCTCAGGGTAACACAGTGTTGTAGGTTTAGGGTTACACAGTGTTATAGGCTCAGGGTTACACAGTGTTATAGGTTTAGGGTTACACAGTGTTGTAGGTTTAGGGTTACACAGTGTTATAGGTTTAGGGTTACACAGTGTTATAGGTTAAGGGTTACACACAGTTTTATAGGTCAGGTGATGCAATCACAAGTGGCAGCCTTTGGAACTCGCACCAATCACATTAGTTCTGCCCTAATAAGATCGAATAACGAAACATGTGATGGGAGACTAGTGATTCATTAAGCATCTGACCCATTTCAGTTGAGAGAAAGGTAACGTTCCAGGTCATCTGTTTTTTGCAGTCTTGTTGAGCACATTATCTGATGTCACAACACCTGGAGAAGTGTTTTCAGCAACCCCATTCATGTGATATACGTGGCTAAATAAGAGATGGCAAGTTACATTTCAAGCCCATGATCTCAAAATAGACTTGTTTAAAGCCCTCTGCTTTACACCTCTGAAGCCCTCCCATTGTCATGGTATATTTTCATACAGTGCAGAGGAGGCTGGTGGGATGAGCTGTAGGAGGATGGGCTCATTGTAATTGCTGGAATGGAATAAATGGAATGGAGTCAAACATGTGGTTTCCATACGTTTGATGTGTTTCATACCGTTCCATTTAAACCATTCCAGCCATTACAATGAGTCCATCCTCCTATAGCTCATCCCACCAGCCTCCTCTGGTACAGTGTCATTGAATATCCTTTACTGAATCAAAGTGTATCGATGTGAACAATCCCTCTGTAAATATTGATGTAGATGTTTACTTTCTGCATTTCTTTTTACCGTTTATGTTTATATTTTTACTGGGGAAAAGGTAGATATTCACAACTATATAGCCTCTATAGCTCATGAAGCATTGTGGGAATACATAGATACACTGTTGTTCACGAACTCTGTAGAACAACTAGTGCATAAATAAAACATGGAATGGAACAGAGTGCATCAGTTATCAGTATAATGAAAACATGGACTGGACTATCAGTAATGTTCACTAGTAGGATACACTACAGTAGTTATCAGTATAATGAAAACATGGACTGGACGACCAGTAATGTTCACTAGTAGGATACACTACAGTAGTTATCAGTATAATGAAAACATGGACTGGACGACCAGTAATGTTCACTAGTAGGATACACTACAGTCGTTATCAGTATAATGAAAACATGGACCGGACTGCAAGTAATGTTCACTAGTAGGATACACTACAGTAGTTATCAGTATAATGAAAACATGGACTGGACGACCAGTAATGTTCACTAGTAGGATACACTACAGTAGTTATCAGTATAATGAAAACATGGACTGGACGACCAGTAATGTTCACTAGTAGGATACACTACAGTTGTTATCAGTATAATGAAAACATGGACTGGACGACCAGTAATGTTCACTAGTAGGATACACTACAGTAGTTATCAGTATAATGAAAACATGGACTGGACGACCAGTAATGTTCACTAGTAGGATACACTACAGTAGTTATCAGTATAATGAAAACATGGACTGGACGACCAGTAATGTTCACTAGTAGGATACACTACAGTAGTTATCAGTATAATGAAAACATGGACTGGATTCACAGTAATGTTCACTTGTAGGATACACTACAGTAGTTATCAGTATAATGAAAACATGGACTGGATCTCTGTAATGATCCCTGTAGACTACAGTAGTTATCAGTATAATGAAAACATGGACTGGATCTCTGTAATGATCACTGTAGACTACGGTACACACATAAATAAGACTGTCTTTTAACAAATGAAGGTGTCTGTCCAGCACTGCCTCAGTACTTTGATAATGTAATGCTGATGGCTGCTGTATTAGTCTAGTGTGATAAATCAGTTGATTTAGATGGACTACTTGTAAAGGTGCACCATCATCATGTGATTTAGGTGGACTACTTGTAAAGGTGCACCATCATCACGTGATTTAGTTGATCCTTTTCTTGCCAGTAGTTTCTAATTCAATTCTTGTCACCAATTGTAGAGTTGCATTTGTTTCAGACAGTCTATAGACTGTAGTATTCACCACTCCACCATTTTAGGCCATATGTATCTGATGGAGAACCGTGATTCGTTAACCTCACAAGTAGCCTAGTAATTCATAAACACCTGACCCATTTAATTAAGAACAAGTGGTGTTTCAGATCCTCTTTATTTTGCAGTTACGCTACGAACTTATCAGATCTCACAGCGCCTGGAGAAGTATTTATCATGTCAGGAAACCCATTCATGTGACATAGAAATCTTGGTAACGCTTCATTTTAAAGGGGTCCATATTATAGTATAATTATATATGTGATTACACTAACAAGTATTGTCATTAATTGTAATAATTCATAGTTACACTGTAATAACAACATGCAACTGGTTGTAATTGCAGTCTTGTAAGTACAGGGATGTAACGATGAATGCCTCTTACAGGGGCTGTTATGGTGACCATATTACAGCCACAACGGCAGTCACGAGTCAGGATGGCAGTCAAATTCCATGTGACGGGTTAGTCACGGTAATTAGGCTTCTCTAAGCTCTGATGCTGCTGATGGTCATTAGTAACCTACCAAACGTGATAACGGCCTGGTACTCAGCACTCTATTGTCCCTCTAATCACTCTGACATCATTGCAAATGTTATAAAAAAATCGAAGAAAAAAACACTTGATGAGAGCCCAAGAGCTCATGTTGCTCAACATTTCTATAGGCTATGAAATTGCGTGAGAAAACAGTGATGTTAAAAAGAGGAGGATCCCATCCGTTTTCTATAGGCTAGGCTTACTATATTTATTTCTCAACTTGCCTAATATTAATTAAGTGTAACAGTATAGCTTCCGTCCTTCTCCTCGCCCCAACCTGGGCTTGAACCAGGGACCCTCTGCACACATCAACACCCTCGAAGCTCGTTACCCATCGTTCCACAAAAGCCGCGGCCCTTGCAGAGCAAGGGTACCACTACTTCAAGGTCTCAAAGTGAGTGACGTCACCGATTGAAACGCTATTAACTCGCACCACCGCGCAAACTAGCTAGCCATTTCACATCGGTTACATAAGTTGGGAAAAAGCGTCCTCCATTCGCTATTTCAGTGCATAGACGACATGTATTGTTTTGCCCTGTTTGAGACAGTTTTCAGCTGCGCTAACATAATTGCAAAAGGGTTTTCTAATGATCAATTAGCCTTTTAAAATGATAAACTTGGATTAGCTAACACACCGTGCCATTGGAACACAGGAGTGATGGTTTCTGATAATGGGCCTCTGTATGCCTGGGTAGATATTCCATTAAACATCAGGCGTTTCCAGCTACAATAGTCATTTACAACATTAACAATGTCTACACTGTATTTCTGATCAATTCAATGTTATTTTAATGCACAAAAAAAGGTGCTTTTCTTAAAAATTTAAAATAAATGTCTGAGTGACCCCAAACTTTTGAACGATAGTGTGTGTATGTAATTATGCATATATATATACATACAGTACATACATACATGTGTGTATGTATGTATATATATACACATATACATTGCATTCGGAAAGTATTCAGACACCTTTTGAATTTTTCCACAATGGATTGAATCTTGTTTTTTCTCATCAGTCTACACACATTACCCATAATGCTTTTGGTGTATATTCTTATGTATAGTCATGCGCTGAAAACAGATATGCTACATTATCATTGGTCAATAAGTCACGGACAAAACCACAACCACTGGTCAGAGCATATGGATTAAATTCACGCTTTCCTTTGGAAGCCAATAAAGAATGCCTGTTCAGTTTGATTTAGCATCCTTAATCTAGAGTGTGAAAAACATACAGTACAGTGAACACAACCCACACGCTCCTGCAGCACAATTTAAAGGGATAGTTCATCCAAATTACAAACTGACACATTGGTTTCCTTACCTTGTAGTGTAACAGACTAGATTTAAAGGGATAGTTGGTCCAAATTCACAGGCATTCCTGTTATCACCCCTTTAATCCACTGCTTCCCTGCTTGATCATTCCGGCTGCTCCACACCACCTTCCACTTCTCTATTTGCTTCACTCCGAGAGCTGTTTCCTTCTGCGCCACGTTCGGAGGTAGAAAGTGCAGAGGAAGGGCAAGATAAGACGTGAGGGGAGCATGGAGGTGAGGAGGAGCATGGAGGTGAGGAGGAGCATGGAGGTGAGGAGGAGCATAAAGTGGTTCTGAAGTTTAGGGAGGATGGGGAGTAGGGGGCGATGAGTCTGATAAGGTTGACGGCTGTGATAAAAAAAAGTTGATTGGGGAAGTTATCAAGCAACTAAGCAACAAGGAGTGGAGTTAGGGTAGATAGCCCAATCTACACTTCAAGGACCAGATACTGCCAAATAAAGTAACCATAGGATATATGAGTTATTATGTGAGGGCTTATGTACCGAAGCCTTTAAGATGTTATAAATGCCAGAGGTTGAGGCACGTGGCAACAGCCTGTAAAGAGAAAAATAGATGTGCCAGGTGTGGAGAGGAGCATGAGTATGGGAAATGTGGGGATGGTGTAAACCTAAAGTGCCCCCAGCTGTGGGGGTGCTCATCGTGTGACATATAGTGGGTGTGATGCTGTGAAGAAGGCAGTGGAGGTGCAGCAAGTGAGAGTGGAGTGAAGGGTGTCTTATACGGAAGCAGTGAGGATGGTCCAGGTCCAGAGAGATACAGGTTCAAGAGAGAGATGGGTAGGAGCATCTAGACCGGGGATTATGGGGCAGGTGGGTGGCGACATGGTATACGTAGATAAGAGAAAGCTGGTGACGTTCATAGCAGGAGTTATCAACAGCACTGCTGAAGTAAAGTCTGAAACGGAGAAGATTAAGCTAATAGTGAAAGCTGCTGGGAGACATCTGAGTATGACAGGGTTGACATGGGAAGAGGTTGGAGATGACCTCAATCAGCGGAGGGTGGAGCCATGTATTACTGGATCTTAGTTATGGTGGTAATACTACAATGGAATGCTCCAAGCCTGTTGGTCAATGGGCAGGAGTTCAAGCAGTTCATTGTGGATATGCCAGCTAAGGCTGATGTGATCTGTGTGCAGGAAACATGACTCAAACCGAATGTGGAGTTTATAATACAGGGATATGTAGGGGTTCGTAGGGACAGAGATGCATTGGGAGGGAGGACAGATATGTAGTGGTTCGTAGGGACAGATATGTAGTGCTTCGTAAGGACAGATATGTAGTGGTTCGTAGGGACAGAGATGTAGTGGGAGGGAGGGACAGATATGTAGTGGTTCGTAGGGACAGATATGTAGTGCTTCGTAAGGACAGATATGTAGTGGTTCGTAGGGACAGAGATGTAGTGGGAGGGAGGGACAGATATGTAGTGGTTCGTAGGGACAGATATGTAGTGTTTCGTAGGGACAGATATGTAGTGGTTCGTAGGGACAGAGATGTAGTGGGAGGGAGGACAGATATGTAGTGGTTCGTAGGGACAGATATGTAGTGGTTCGTAGGGACAGATATGTAGTGTTTCGTAGGGACAGATATGTAGTGGTTCGTAGGGACAGAGATGTAGTGGGAGGGAGGGACAGATATGTAGTGGTTCGTAGGGACAGATATGTAGTGGTTCGTAGGGACAGAGATGTAGTGGGAGGGAGGACAGATATGTAGTGGTTCGTAGGGACAGATATGTAGTGTTTCGTAGGGACAGATATGTAGTGGTTCGTAGGGACAGATATGTAGTGTTTCGTAGGGACAGATATGTAGTGGTTCGTAGGGACAGATATGTAGTGGTTCGTAGGGACAGATATGTAGTGGTTCGTAGGGACAGATATGTAGTGGTTCGTAGGGACAGATATGTAGTGTTTCGTAGGGACAGATATGTAGTGGTTCGTAGGGACAGATGTAGTGGTTCGTAGGGACGGATATGTAGTGGTTCGTAGGGACAGATATGTAGTGGTTCTTAGGGACAGATATGTAGTGGTTCGTAGGGACAGATATGTAGTGGTTCGTAGGGACAGATATGTAGTGGTTCGTAGGGACAGATATGTAGTGGTTCTTAGGGACAGATATGTAGTGGTTCGTAGGGACAGATATGTAGGGGTTCGTAGGGACAGAGATGTAGTGGGAGGGAGGACAGATATGTAGTGGTTCGTAGGGACAGATATGTAGTGGTTCGTAGGGACAGATATGTAGTGGTTCATAGGGACAGATATGTAGTGGGAGAGGGGGGATGTGCCACCTTCATGAAGCAAGGACTTCCATACAGGATGCTAGGCAGAGGTATTGAACAGGAATATGTGGTGGTGGAGGTGTGGTTGAGAGGAGGGATGATAGTGGTAGTGAACTACTAGAATCTGTGTCAGGTATTGGACCTAGAAGTGCTGGAGAGGGTGGAGGGCCAGGATAGAAGTACGGTCATGTGGTGTGGGGATTTTAATTTTCAATGCAACAAGCTCTGGGGGGGGATGAAAATGGACAAGTGATGGAATATCTGAATGGAAAGGAAAAATCTGAAGTGCCTGACTGATGGCTGAGGGACCAGGATGGATGCAGCCAGAGGGAAAGAGTCTGCCTTGGACCTGACTTTGGTATCTAGTGTGATGACAGGAATCTGTGAGTGGGAGGTATGGGAGGAGTCGACAGTAGGGAGTGATCATTACCCCATAGTATGCACAGTAGGCCGGAGGTGTCAGTGGATGGAGTAGGCAGGTGGGTGTTTTGGAAGAGCAAAGTGGGATCCGTTTCAGGAGCTGAGTGAGCAGGTGATGGCTCAGGTGGATATGAGAGGGGATGTGGATAGTATGAATAACTGGGTGAGAACAGTGTTAGTGGGGGCAGCTACTGAGACTATACCTAAGAGTTCAGGGAGGAGGAGGAGGAAAGCAGTCCCATGGTGGACGGAGGAGTGTGGGGCAGCTACTGAGGCAATACCTAAGAGTTCAGGGAGGAGGAGGAGGAAAGCAGTCCCGTGGTGGACGGAGGAGTGTGGGGCAGCTACTGAGGCAATAACTAAGAGTTCAGGGAGGAGGAGGAGGAAAGCAGTCCCGTGGTGGACGGAGGAGTGTGGGGTAGCTACTGAGGCGATACCTAAGAGTTCAGGGAGGAGGAGGAAAGCAGTCCCGTGGTGGACGGAGGAGTGTGGGGCAGCTACTGAGGCGATACTTAAGAGTTCAGGGAGGAGGAGGAGGAGGAAAGCAGTCCCGTGGTGGACGGAGGAGTGTGGGGCAGCTACTGAGACTATACCTAAGAGTATGAGAAACTAAGAGAACTATCCTGTCTGATTCAGTATAAACAGGCCCAGGCCCTGGTGAGGAGAACTATCCATCAGTCTGATTCAGTATCAGCAGGCCCAGGCCCTGGTGAGGAGAACTATCCATCAGTCTGATTCAGTATAAGCAGGCCCAGGCCCTGGTGAGGAGAACTATCTGTCAGTCTGATTCAGTATAAACAGGCCCTAGTGAGGAGAACTATCCATCAGTCTGATTCAGTATCAGCAGGCCCAGGCTCTGGTGAGGAGAACTATCTGTCAGTCTGATTCAGTATCAGCAGGCCCTGGTGAGGAGAACTATCCATCAGTCTGATTCAGTATAAGCAGGCTCAGGCCCTAGTGAGGAGAACTATCCATCAGTCTGATTCAGTATAAGCAGGCCAGGATCTAGTGAGGAGAACTATCCATCAGTCTGATTCAGTATAAGCAGGCCAGGCCCTGGTGAGGAGAACTATCCATCAGTCTGATTCAGTATAAACAGGCTCTAGTGAGGAGAACTATCCGTCAGGCAAAGAGGTCATGTTGGCTTCGTTTCTGTGACACATTGGAAGGGTGACACCCGTGGGAGAAGTGTGGGGGATGATTAAGAGGATGAGTGGGGTCAGAGGGAAGTGGTATTATCCAGTGTTGACGAGTGGGAAGGATGTGGCAGTAACAGATGAGGACAAGGCAGAGATGATGGCCGAAGCGATGCTCCAAGTGCATAGCTCTGCAAATTTGTCACAGGAGGGGCAGAGAGAGGACGAGAGAGGAGAATCCTAGAGTGCTGGATTGTAGGGAGGATGTAAATGATGCGTTGAATGCCCCATTTATCATGGCAGAGAAGAAAAGGGCAATAGGTAGAGATGGTGGAGAAATGGCAGGAGCAGTGGAATAGAGATACTAAGGGCAGGCATTTATTTCAAATACAGAGGAAAGTTGGGGAAGGGAGAACTACAGGAAGGAACAGAAGAGAGGATGCTATATTTACAAGATTAAGTGTGGGACACAGCCAGTTGAATAAGACCTTACATGTGATAGGAAAGCTTCCAACAGGAAAATGTGAGTATTTCCAGGAAACAGAGACAGTGGAGCATGTGGAGCATGAGAGAGGATGAGATCTAGTATGAGGGAGAAAGAGATACAGGACATTAGTTTAAAGAGTGCATTGAGTTGAACGTCATTAGATATAGTCTCAAATATTTTGTTATCTTTTTTTTAAGAGCAACGGGGCTGGCAGGTAGGATTTAGTTGCTCTCTGTCTCTGGCCCACACTCCAGTACAGTAGGTGGCGGTAAGACACCATAACGTTGGATGCCAACCGCTGATAAACCCCGCCGAAAAATAAGTTCAGCTGGTGCCGAGCCAAACTCGGCTAGTCGAACCGAACCAGTGCGCTCGTAAAGTCTCTTAAAAAAATACCTTCGTTTGAAAACCGAGAAGAAAGCGGCAATAGTCATGTTTGTCCATTTTGAGGCGCCGTAACCTGTACTTTCTCAAAATAGTCAAAGTGATTCTAACATAACTCAATAAATCTGTCATTCATTTTGATGTTTTTGCGCAATTTTACATCTAACTAAGATGTATAGTGCAGTATTTTTCAATGAAAACGAGTTGTCTCCAGTTGGACGACAACAAAGACCTTATTGTAGAGTCCTACTGTTGACCAATCACGGAGGAAGGGGTGTACATAGACTTCGGCTCTGAACTTCGCCTTGCCTCCAGAAAATGTTTTGTGTGCCCGAACATCCGATAAACCCTCGCCGACGTCCAAAACGTCAGAAAATGTCGTCATAATATATGCACGAACTTTTCCGAACTGTTTCGGCTGGGAAGCGCGTGGACGCCTTCGTTATTATTATTATTATAGGCTATGGTCAGCCGTGAAAATGGGTATTGTCTCTAAACCTGAAGTCAAAGCCGCAGTTTGGGTGCATTTTGGTTTTAAGCCAAACGGCAAAGGAGAGCCTCATACTCTTGATGAGACCGTTTACAGGTTATGTCGGATTGTTTGTGTCAAAAGTGGAAACATGAGTAATCTAAAACATCCTACTGTTTTTCTGAGTTTATATCGGCAATGGATACTACTTCTCTGATCCATCATGTGAGTCTGCTCTGCTGTAAGTCATTTGCACTGGCATTGAAATCTACATTCAAATGTTGAATTCCTAACGTTTTAGAATTGTAGGCTTCGATGTGTTTTTCCCCAAGACTAAATTACCCAGTGTCGATTTCTCTCTCTCAATTTCACTCACTTCCATGCTGTGCATTTCGCATAGGCCAGTGGTATACCACGACGTTCTCTGTAGTTGTTTTCCTACATTTCCATGCAGCCCACCCATAGTACTCGATATTTCAATACTTGTATACATATTTTTCTCACTTTTTTAAGTGAGACTGCACATTTGGTGACACTTGCAAAATTGAGCCCGGTATATCGAGTGCACGCATGCCTCGACGGGGTAGGTTACTGGGCGGTCAGTAGAACGAGCGCACCCAAATTGAAAGACCAGCCCTCAACCGAGTGTAGGCTACTGCTACGCGTAGATTATAATGGTCGGTCGTGAGAATGGATCTTGTCTCTAAACCCAAAGTCAAATCCGCAATTTGGGTGCATTTTGGTTTTAAACCAAACGAGAAAGGAGAGCCTCAGAATATTGATGAGGCGGTTTGCCGGTTATGCCGGAGGATTGTTTTTGTCAAAGGAGGAAACACGAGCAATCTAAGACATCACCTGCGACTACGACACCCTGATATATTTTCTGAGTTTATATCGGCAACGTCTGGGCATGGGTACTATTTTGAGCCATCAGGTGAGTCTACATTCAAGGTAGCCTACATTAAAACGTTTTTAGAATTGTAGCCTATGCTTTTTTGGGGACATAATATTGTCTATTTTTTTTCTTTCACTCGCTGTCATGCATGATATACAACTCAATACTTGAACATGATTTGCTAACGCACCAAAACGCCTGAATATGATTGGTCAACCAGAGATGTCAGTCAAACTCTGTCCTCGATGAGAAAGAAGTATCGGATATCGCCTTTAAGGGTCACTGATATCGTACACATTAACTTGTTGTTCGTCGGATATGTTGCTGAATTTGTTGGCAATTAAGTAACAATGTACAGACGCGGTATATTCTGTAAACATTCTAAATTGGTAATTATTGTGTGTAAATCGATAACCGTTTAGGATTTCATCATCGGGAGGCCTAATCTTTAGGCTATATCGTGGTATCCAGGTAAACCTATTTCACTGTGCTAACTAGCAAATTTGAGCCATTGAACGATGGATCTAGTCTCAAAGAAACGAGCTACATCCACAGTCTGGGTTCATTTTGGTGTAAAACCAAATGATAAAGGGGAGCCTGAAAATAAGGAGGAGGCCATTTGTCGGTTGTGCAGAAGGATAGTTCCGTGCAAAACTGGGAGCCCGACCAACCTGAGATCACATTTAAGGGCTCACCACCCTGATGTGTTTTATCAACTCATGTATGGTGATGGTGGTGTTGGAGCCTCCATTCGTCAATCATCAGCGACATCAGGTGTGTAATCAGCAAGTTATTTGCACCGTGTGTGTGTTGGGGATTGACAGGGACCTCACCATACGACATTATCACGATACATAGGTGCCAATACGATATGTATTGCGATTCGATATTGTGATTCAATGTCCAAACATATAACATTGCTCACTGTCTGCTTCAAAGGGGCAAGAGAGAGCCATGAACATGAGTTTTGATCAGTCACGGGAAGTCCTGTAAAAAAATAAGCGCTGATGTTGTTTTTGCTCATCATTTTTTAAAACATGGAGAACAAGCTATGAAGAAATAATACTGGAGTTTTGGTGCAGGTACAACTGACCAGCACAAAAAAATATTTATATATCGTCAAATAATATCTCTATGCAACTGTATATACCCCCCCCCCCCCCAATAGTGTGTGTGTGTAAGAGAGGGAAAGAGACTGCAGTCTGCTTGCTCATATTCTATTTCTGGGGGTAGAGAACAGAGGTGTCCTGCTGCCAGCCTGATTCCGGTGTGCATTTTCCTCCATCCACAGTCCAGACAGCTTCTACTAATTTCCTCTCCACCTCTACCCAGGTTCAGAGCAGAGTCACCACTACAACAACGACAACGGCTCCCAAGGCAACTTCGGCAGTGGCCATGGTAACTTCGGCAGTGGCCATGGTAACTTCGGCGGTGGCCATGGTAACTTCGGTGGTGGCCACGGTACTGACAGATCGCTTCACTTCATCCCAGACATGGTGGTCTGCGGTGAGCCGTGGTTGGAGGGCGGTGACCCCCGTGCGGTGGGTTCCATCCCCCCGTGCCTCAGCCTGCGGAGGTGGGGCAGTGGGCCTGTGCCTGGGGGGTCAGCAGAGGAGGAAGAGGCGGGGGTGTTTGCCAAGACCCTGTCACTGCATCAGGGGTGGACGTTTGGACCCTTCGTAGGAGAGTTGACCCGCGGCCCTCTGAGTTGCCTCAAATACGCCTGGGCTGTGAGTATGGACAGATGGATATTAGCCTGGGCTGTGAGTATGGACAGATGGATATTAGCCTGGGCTGTGAGTATGGACAGGTGGATATTAGCCTGGGCTGTCAGTATGGACAGGTGGATATTAGCCTGGGCTGTCAGTATGGACAGGTGGATATTAGCCTGGGCTGTCAGTATGGACAGGTGGATATTAGCCTGGGCTGTCAGTATGGACAGGTGGATATTAGCCTGGGCTGTCAGTATGGACAGGTGGATATTAGCCTGGGCTGTCAGTATGGACAGGTGGATATTAGCCTGGGCTGTCAGTATGGACAGGTGGATATTAGCCTGGGCTGTCAGTATGGACAGGTGGATATTAGCCTGGGCTGTCAGTATGGACAGGTGGATATTAGCCTGGGCTGTCAGTATGGACAGGTGGATATTAGCCTGGGCTGTCAGTATGGACAGGTGGATATTAGCCTGGGCTGTCAGTATGGACAGGTGGATATTAGCCTGGGCTGTCAGTATGGACAGGTGGATATTAGCCTGGGCTGTCAGTATGGACAGGTGGATATTAGCCTGGGCTGTCAGTATGGACAGGTGGATATTAGCCTGGGCTGTCAGTATGGACAGGTGGATATTAGCCTGGGCTGTCAGTATGGACAGGTGGATGTTAGCCTGGGCTGTCAGTATGGACAGGTAGATGTTAGCCTGGGCTGTCAGTATGGACAGGTGGATGTTAGCCTGGGCTGTCAGTATGGACAGGTGGATATTAGCCTGGGCTGTCAGTATGGACAGGTGGATATTAGCCTGGGCTGTCAGTATGGACAGGTGGATATTAGCCTGGGCTGTCAGTATGGACAGGTGGATATTAGCCTGATCCACCATCCTGACTAAATCGCGGTGTAACAGAATATTGTAGCGACCCTGGTTTATAAGCGCGGATATCGACTCTGCCACTTCGGCATGCTTTTGTGGCACAGTCGATGGCGCGCTGGGCATCTGGCCAGAAGGTTGAGGGTTCGAGCCTTACTCCCTGCTGGTTTCATTACAATATGGAAGCTGTGTAACAGAGTATGTTCAGGGCCTTCAGAAAGTTACTTTGCCACATTTTATGCAGTATTACTTTAGTGCCTTGTTGCAAACAGGATGAATGTTTTGGAATATTTTTATTCTGTACAGGCTTCATTTTCAGTCTGTCAATTAGGTTAGTATTGTGGAGTAACTACAATGTTGATCCATCCTCAGTGTTCTCCTATCACAGCCATTAAACTCTAACTGATTTTAAAGTTACCATTTGCCTCATGGTGAAATCCCTGAGCGGTTTCCTTCCTCTCTGGTAACTGAGTTAAGAAGTACGCTTGTATCTTTGTAGTGACTGGGTGTATTGATACACCATCCAAAGGGTAATTAATAACTTCACCATGCTCAAAGGAATATTCAGTGTCTGTTGTTTTTATTTTAACCTATTTACCAATAGTTGCCCTTCGCGAGGCATTGGAAAATCTCCCTGGTCTTTGTGGTTGAATCTGTTTTGAAATTTACTGCTTGACTGAGGGACCTTACATATATTTATGTGTAGGGTATAGAGATGAGGTAGTCATTCAAAAATCCTGTTAAACACTTATTGCACACAGTGAATCCATTCAGCTTATTATGTGACTTGTTTAGCACATTTGTACTCCTGAATTGGAGGCTTGTTTAGCACAGTTGTACTCCTGAATTGGAGGTTTGTTTAGCACAGTTGTACTCCTGAATTGGAGGCTTGTTTAGCACAGTTGTACTCCTGAATTGGAGGCTTGTTTAGCACAGTTGTACTCCTGAATTGGAGGCTTGTTTAGCACAGTTGTACTCCTGAATTGGAGGCTTGTTTAGCACAGTTGTACTCCTGAATTGGAGGCTTGTTTAGCACAGTTGTACTCCTGAATTGGAGGCTTGTTTAGCACAGTTGTACTCCTGAATTGGAGGCTTGCCATAAGGTTGAATAAATTCTTATTTACAATGACGGCCTACCGGGGAACAGTGGGTTAACTGCCTTGTTCAGGGGCAGAACGGCAGATTTTTACCTTGTCAGCTTGGGGATTCGATCCAGCAATCAAATGGCGTTGGCGGTGGCTTATGGTAGAGAAATGAACATTCAATTATCTGCCAACAGCTCTGCTGGACATTCCAGCAGTCAGCATGCCAATTGCACGCTCCGTCACCTTGAGACATCTGTGGCATAGTATTGTCTGCAAATTTTTGTGGCATTTTATTGTCCCCAGCACAAGCTGCACCTGTGTAATGATCATTTTTAGTTAGCTTCTTGATATGCCAGACCTGTCAGATGGATTATATTGGAAAAGGAGAAATGCTTGCTAACAGGGATGTAAACACATTTCTGCACACATTTTTTTAGAAATAAGCTTTTTGTGAGTATGGAACATTTCTGAGATCTTTTATTTCAGTTCATGAAACATGGGACCAACACATGTTGCATTTACATTTTGTTCAGTATAGTCTTGATAAAGGCTGACCTATACACTGTAAACTACATGCAAATGTGGTCAGTTTGGTCTACAAATCAGCTAATAGTTGATTCTCTTCTCTTGTTCCCAGATCAAAGAAAATGATTCCTACTACTTCGTAGATGCCTCAGATGAAAACAAAGCAAACTGGATGAGGTGAGAAGTTAAGTTTGAAACAATGATGTCTGCATTTAGTCTTTCAGGTTGTCAGCGATCTGTTTAACCTTTTTCAATTTAAACACGTATTCCTGTAGTGATCTTATTAGTTAACCCAGTGAATATAAGTAATTTAGTAATATGTTTCTAATGTCTAAACCAGGGGTGTCAAAGTCAAATGGACGGAGGGCCAAATAAAAAAATCAGCTACAAGACGAGGGCCGGACTGTTCGAATGTTCATTGAAAAAATTTTAAATGACGCATATAGTCTAGTGAACCTAATTGAACCTACTGAAAACCTAACAAATATATTACAATATGATCAGATAAATAAAGCAATATTTTCTTATGGCTCTGTCAGTAATCTTTAATTTTCAACAGACACAAAAGACAAATTTCCTTTATATAAATATCCCCATAACATGAACATTAAATGAAAGAAACCGGTATTCAAGGCACCATCAGTAGACTATATTTTCTATTTTAGCAAAAGTGGGCTAAATTTACTTCAAAGAAAAAACAATAATAGCAATTTTCTATCATCCACTCAACTGAAATATTTTTAAAATATAATTGGATTGAAATACAAAAAAATAAAGTGCAAAAATCTATTAATCAAAAACAACACTTTGTTTAAGGAGAAGTAACATGCAGTGAAAACAAATATTAAATTTTAACTTTTAAACTTGAACTGAGTAAAAACTCTAAATATGTGATTGCACAGTAATGTTCACTTGTTTGAGGTTGAGGGTGATACTTGGTGGTGTCCCATCTTTTCCACAAGTTCATCAATGTTCGGGGTAAGGCTCTGAGCTGAAGAAATCCTCAGAATTGAGTGGAGGTGTTCAGCAGTAAGTCGACTTCTGTGTGATGTTTTGTTCAGGTTCATCAAAGAAAACAGTTGTTCACACAGGTATGTGCTGCCAAACATAGACAACGTTTGAGCAGCCTGGATGCGCAGCTGGGGCATTGTGCCGGGGAGGAAACGGGCGAACTCCGCAGCACCCACTGCCGCATATTTTGCCCTCAGTGCATCATTGCATTGGAGGTCAATCAACTCCATTTGGAGGTTTGGTGGTGAGCTTTCCACGTCAACAGCAAATGGGTTACCGAGCAGTTCCATCCTGCTTTTTTGTGCTTCAAAGTCAGCAAATCGGCGTCGAAAGTCAGCGGCAAGCATACCTATTTTATCAGCCAACTGTGTGCTCGGGAACGCACTGGTAGAGAGCTTCTCTTTCATGGTCTGGCAGCTGGGAAAGTGGCTCAAATTTTCTTTCCGCATCTGCGTCTCCCACAGAGTCAGTTTGGTTTTAAATGCCTTCACTGTACTGTACATATCAGAGATGACACGATCCCGACCCTGCAGCTGCAAGTTTATTGCATTCAGATGACTCGTAATGTCACACAGAAAAGCCATTTCACACAGAAACATTTCGTCTCGGAGTTGTGTTGTCTTTCCCTTTGCTGTCCAAGAACAGACAAATCTCCTCACGAAGCTCGAAACATCTTTGAAGCACCTTTCCCTGGCTTAGCCATCGCACCTCTGTGTGATAAGGCAAATCACCATGCTCCGTTTCTAACTCCGTCAGAAATGCCTTGAACTGGCGGTGATTCAAACCTTTGGCTCTGATAAAGTTAACTGTGCGCGTGATGATGCTCATTACATGCTCCATTTTCAAGGCTTTACCGCACAACGCTTCCTGGTGTATGATACAATGATAAGCTGTCAGCTCACCTGTCGCGTTTTCCTCTTGCATCTTTTCCCGTATCTTCGCCACCAGTCCGCTCCTGTGTCCACACATCGCAGGTGCTCCGTCGGTTGTCAAACCCACGAGTTTTTCCCAAGGCAGCTCCATCTCATTTACACATCTTGACACCTCTTCATACAAATCATGCCCCGTAGTTGTGCCATGCATAGGACGTAAAGCCAAAAACTCCTCTGTCACGCTTAGGTTGGAGTCCACTCCGCGGATGAAAATTGACAACTGGGCAATGTCAGAAATGTCGGTGCTCTCATCCACAGCCAAGGAATATGCAATAAAATCTTTTCCCTTTTTCACAAGCTGCTCTTTTAGATTGATGGACAACTGGTCTACTCTCTCGGCAATGGTGTTTCTGCTCAGACTCACATTTAAAAAGAGTTGCCTTTTTTCTGGGCAAACTTCGTCACAAACTTTAATCATGCAGTTTTTGATGAAATCCCCCTCCGTAAATGGCCGGGCTGATTTAGCGATCTCTTCTGCCAAAATAAAACTGGCCTTGACAGCAGCCTGGCCTTGTGATTTGGCTTTTTTGAACAGAGCCTGTCGAGATTTGAGGCCTCGTTTTAATTCCTCTGCCTTTTGTAGCCTTTGTTCCATGTCCATATTCTTGTTTTTGTCCGCGTGTTTCGTTTCATAATGTCGTCTCAGATTATACTCTTTCAGTACCGCCACACTTTCTCCACACAGAAGACACACAGGTTTTCCAGCTACCTTCGTGAACATATACTCCGACTCCCACCTTGTTTGAAACCCCCGGTTCTCAGTATCCACCTTCCGTTTTGCCATTTTTGATGGGTATCTGAAAGTTAATTTTACTGTGATGCTGACGACTGCTGTGCCAATAAATATTGAAATGAAGCAGCCTACTGCTCGGTGCGTCACCTTTGCATTGTGGGAAATGTAGTATTGGTGCGTGTAAAAGATCTGCGGGCTGCCGGCTTGCTGCGGGCCGGTTCTAATAATAAATCAAGATCATCCCAGGGGCCGTAAAAAACCTTCTTGCGGGCCGGATGTGGCCCGCGGGCCTTGACTCTGACATATGTGGTCTAAACAGACATCCCTACTTCATATGTCTCATATCTATGTGAATATCATCTTTAGTCAAGATATACATTTAGGGCTTGTTTCCAGGACACAGATTAAGCCTAGTCCTGGACTGAAAAGCAAGAAATGGAGATTCTCCATTGAGAATATTTTTAAGTCCAGGATTAGACTTCATCTGTGTCTGGGGAAACTGTTCCATGGGCTATGCAATGTTAATATCACTGCATTGTCATGCCTCTCATCCCTGTTCAGGTATGTAGCGTGTGCTGCCTGCGAGGAAGAACACAACATGACGGTGTTCCAGTACCGCGGTCAGATCTTCTACAGGGTCTCCCAGCCCATCCCTGAGGGGACAGAACTCAAGGTCTGGATTGGCCAGGAGTACGCTGCCATGCTGGGTCTAGGGATCGGTACGTTTGGTGATTGAGATGTCTAGCGCAACGGAATTAACGTTGTTCGGCGTTATTAACTGGTATAATATTATTTATTACTTGATAACAATTGGAGCTTCCTAGTATTCGTCCCATGTGATGGAAAAGTATGTTTTTGGTAATAATTATGGAATTACGCTGTTATCTTGTAGTAAAAGGGAACTGATCAGGGAGATGCTAAATAAAGCAGTGCCTATATTTTGACTCACACGAACACTGTTATTAAACACAATATTCTCTCTCTTACTGTCACTCTCACAGGTGAGAACATCAAGTGTGAATTCGGGGACAAGGAAATCTTACTGCGGATCTTCCGTGACATCCAGGTCGTGCCAGTGGGCGGAACTAGCAGTCTCCCAGACGCCAATGGCTCTTACAGCTGGTCAGACAACAGCCAATCAGGGAGCCCCCTGCCAGTCATCAGTGATGTCAGTAGCGGGTTACAGACTGATACCACTGACCCCACCCCTGTCCTCAACCCACCTCAAAACACCAATCAGACGGGACTGGCAACAACCGTGAAGTACGACTTTGTAAAGGGTGCTGAGATACTGTTGAGCCCCTCTCAGCCCAACAGCCCCGTATGGGAGTTCTTTGGGTTTGAGCCGGACCCCAACGGCCAGCCGCTGGACAAGGACAAAGTCATGTGCAAGCTGTGTGGTCAACAGGTGGACTACAGTGCTACTGTCACCCAGCTGGAGAACCACCTGGTCCAGATGCACCATATGAAGCGCCGGGACGTCATCAAGGACGGCAACAAGCCCTGGGTTTCGTCCTCGCGCTTCAGGCCTTACCCCACTACGGGCGGCAGAGCACCTCGTTCTAGCAGCCCCTCCACCCACAGAACCACCAACAGCAACTACAGTAATGAGGACTGGACTTGGAGTGGGAACGGCAGTTCAGCAGTGACCGATACTGTGACCGCGGGTTCCACCGCTACACCGGGACAGAGAAAGCTCTCTAACTTCCTGACCAATCAAACCACCACAGCCATCACTAACTTCCTCATCAAAGACTTGTTGCCCCCGGATACAGTGGAGGGGGAGGGCTTCAAGCAGCTGATCCAGACCCTGCTGCCGTCCTGCAAGGAGATTCCTTCAGCTTCTCTACTGGAGGAGGTGCTGAGGGATGTCCACACCGAGGGAAGAAAGACCTGGGCCAAGCTGCTGACCAACAGCACTGGGTTCAATGAGGAAGACACTTCCAAGCCTAATATTCCAGTTCAATTCAAACCCAGCTCCTCAACAAGAAAAGCTGCCCGTTTCCACTCACAGACCCAGAACCAAGTATCTCACCACGTAGCTGTTAGTGCTGACGTGTGGTGTCATGACTGGCAGGGAGACCAGGAGAGATACGCCACCCTGTGGGCCCATTTCATCAACGCTGACTTCACTTCCCATAACCTGGCTTTGGCCACGCAGCGTCTGGGTGAGACGGGAACTGGGGATATGGATCTGAGCGTGGTCGAGGCTACAGTGAGGTCCATGGCTCAGGAGTGGGACATCTCTCAGCCCAGTTTCATCCTGCTTGGGGGCGAAGAGATGGAAAAGACGAAGGTAGGTGCGAAGAAGAGAGAGAGAAGTGGAGAAGGGGTGGGTGGAGGTGCCCGTCACCACCACCCGAACTCCACCACATTCCTGGAGATGGAGGACTCCATATCCTCTGATGATCTCTCAGGTCTGGAACGAGCGATCGAACGAGCCAACTCCACCAGCGAGGAGTCCCACTCTCCACCCATACCCTGTTTCTTCACAGCTGTTCAGAGCTGCATAGAGGAAGTCATGAGTCATTCCATCATCTCAAAGACCCTCAGTGTATTCCAACACCTTCTCTACAGCCTCTTCTCCCTCCATGATAAAGACATGGTAACTCTTCACCCAGCCAGGAAACTGATCGTAGTCCTACAGAAGCAGGAGACGGCTGAGCTGAAGGCTTGGGCCTATGGGAAACCAGGCTGGAATGGGCTTTACAGTGTGGTTAAGACGCTCCTCCGCTATCAAAACATGATCTCTGAGACACTAAAACAAATAGACAGTGAGATCCAAACTGGACAAGACACAGGAAGTCCCACTGACTTGGATTCGGGGGCGACTGCCGCTTTGAAAACCGCTGACAAACATGACACAAACTCCACTTCCGCTGTCCGTGCTAAATCTGACACCACCGACAGCTCCAACTCACTGGTCCCTGTGCCCAAGCGATCTGACTGGAAGGTGTTGGAGGATCTCTCCTCCTTGCTGAAACCCCTAGAAGTGGCGTGCCATACCCTGGCCAAGGAACCGTTCCCCAGGCTCTCGCTGGTCAAGCCCATCCTCACCGGCCTGCTCGACCGACATTTCGCCCCCCACCCCCGCCATCGCAACGACTCCACCATCTTGAAGGAACTCAAAAAGAAGATAAGGGGGGGCCTTTCCCGCCGATACAACGACCCCCAGATCAACCAGGTATTGTGTGTAGCGTGCGCCCTCGACCCCCAGTTTCACGGCCTGGGCTTCATGGACGTCAGAGAGCAGGCGACCACCTTCGCCTGGCTGAAGAAAGAAGTGGTCCGGATCGTAGAGGAGGACCGGAGGAGGGCCGAGGCAGCGTCTCCAGGGGGCAGGAAGAGGAAGAAGAGGGGATCCTCCTCGACCACCTCATCAGGAGAGATGGAGGGAGACGTCCTGAGAAGAAGCAAAAGGCTGAAGGAGATCACCCCGGTCAGTTTCAAAGAGAGAACAGAGAGTGATTCAGACGAGGAAGCCACCGGTAGCTCTGTGAACGACGACAGTGAGAGTGATAACATGGAGCCGAAACTGGAGCCCACCTCCCAGCAGACCGGCATGGAGTTCCTTCTAGGGGACCTATTCGGCTCCCAGTCCCAGAACAAGCAGCCCTCAGTGGAAGAGACAGTGGACATTGAGCTGTCTGTCTTCAGAGCAGAGAAGGGGGCCACCCTGGGCGTGGAGCCTTTACAGTGGTGGAAGGCTAGATCAGGACACCTCCCCCTGCTGGCCAAAGTGGCACGTGCCTACCTAGCTGCCCCGGCTGTCGCAGGCAGTGCCGTCCAGATGTTCCTGCAGGATGGAGGGGGGGTGATTCAGAGGAAGAGAACCAATATTCCTCCAGAGGGCCTTGACCAGATGCTGTTTCTGCACCATAACGATCTGACCGCGACCACACAGGGTTACACAACGGTCTGAAAGGATGAACACAACTTGCTGACTGTCACTCAATACATAGATTTAATTATGGGTCTTCTCTCTCTCTCTCCAAGTTGATGAGATGGACTTTGTGAAGACTATCACTCAATCTCTGAAACTCTGAAAAGACTTAACCTTTCTTGGTTAAAATGTTGGACTGTTAAACATGTTACTGTTGTGTTTTCAGTGTGTAGATATAAACTAAATTCAGAGAGAAGTCCCTATTCGGTTAGTGCCTTATCATTCTTTGAACCGTTAGCATAACTACTGTACACATGTATTGTTTAAGTCAAAAAAGAAGTTTTACTGAATGCATATACTGTTGTTTAAACTAGTTTACCGTCCGAAGTCTGGGACTTCTGAACCTATTCATTTGTTTTAGGAAAACTCTAGATTTATATTTTTTACATTTCAGAATTGTATATATATACTACATATTTGGTTAACCAACAAGGTTGAATTTTCATAGTGTCTGTAGGATTAATTTAGTTCTCTGAGAATAACACTATATAAAATATATTGCAGCTGAAACAAACAAATGAAGATGTATTGGTACTGTGGAGGAAATCAGACTTAACATACAGTGCCTTGCGAAAGTATTCGGCCCCCTTGAACTTTGCGACCTTTTGCCACATTTCAGGCTTCAAACATAAAGATATAAAACTGTATTTTTTTGTGAAGAATCAACAACAAGTGGGACACAATCATGAAGTGGAACGACATTTATTGGATATTTCAAACTTTTTTAACAAATCAAAAACTGAAAAATTGGGCGTGCAAAATTATTCAGCCCCTTTACTTTCAGTGCAGCAAACTCTCTCCAGAAGTTCAGTGAGGATCTCTGAATGATCCAATGTTGACCTAAATGACTAATGATGATAAATACAATCCACCTGTGTGTAATCAAGTCTCCGTATAAATACACCTGCACTGTGATAGTCTCAGAGGTCCGTTAAAAGCGCAGAGAGCATCATGAAGAACAAGGAACACACCAGGCAGGTCCGAGATACTGTTGTGAAGAAGTTTAAAGCCGGATTTGGATACAAAAAGATTTCCCAAGCTTTAAACATCCCAAGGAGCACTATGCAAGCGATAATATTGAAATGGAAGGAGTATCAGACCACTGCAAATCTACCAAGACCTGGCTGTACCTCTAAACTTTCAGCTCATACAAGGAGAAGACTGATCAGAGATGCAGCCAAGAGGCCCATGATCACTCTGGATGAACTGCAGAGATCTACAGCTGAGGTGGGAGACTCTGTCCATAGGACAACAATCAGTCGTATATTGCACAAATCTGGCCTTTATGGAAGAGTGGCAAGAAGAAAGCCATTTCTTAAAGATATCCATAAAAAGTGTCGTTTAAAGTTTGCCACAAGCCACCTGGGAGACACACCAAACATGTGGAAGAAGGTGCTCTGGTCAGATGAAACCAAAATTGAACTTTTTGGCAACAATGCAAAACGTTATGTTTGGCGTAAAAGCAACACAGCTCATCACCCTGAACACACCATCCCCACTGTCAAACATGGTGGTGGCAGCATCATCATTTCTTCAGCAGGGACAGGGAAGATGGTTAAAATTGATGGGAAGATGGATGGAGCCAAATACAGGACCATTCTGGAAGAAAACCTGATGGAGTCTGCAAAAGACCTGAGACTGGGATGGAGATTTGTCTTCCAACAAGACAATGATCCAAAACATAAAGCAAAATCTACAATGGAATGGTTCAAAAATAAACATATCCAGGTGTTAGAATGGCCAAGTCAAAGTCCAGACCTGAATCCAATCGAGAATCTGTGGAAAGAACTGAAAACTGCTGTTCACAAATGCTCTCCATCCAACCTCACTGAGCTCAAGCTGTTTTGCAAGGAGGAATGGGGAAAAAAATGTCAGTCTCTCGATGTGCAAAACTGATAGACATACCCCAAGCGACTTACAGCTGTAATCGCAGCAAAAGGTGGCGCTACAAAGTATTAACTTAAGGGGGCTGAATAATTTTGCACGCCCAATTTTTCAGTTTTTGATTTGTTAAAAAAGTTTGAAATATCCAATAAATGTCGTTCCACTTCATGATTGTGTCCCACTTGTTGTTGATTCTTCACAAAAAAATACAGTTTTATATATTTATGTTTGAAGCATGAAATGTGGCAAAAGGTCGCAAAGTTCAAGGGGGCCGAATACTTTCGCAAGGCACTGTACATTTTGCTGTAGACCTAACAAGAACTCGAACATGTAACTTTTATAGTCTTAACTGTTTAATCAAATGTTCCGAGGATTAAATGTTAGAATAGTAAACTAACACATTTGTAATCCTAAACATGGTGACATCATCAGTTCTTCATCCTGTGTTTGTTTGCATGTTAGAATGGCTCTTTATGAAAGAAACTTGAAGTATATCTGATCAGTTTGTTTGGTCATACAAATAGCATTTATCACTGTGTACATTCTTACTGTCAATGGCTTTTGGGTATTTGTAAGTAAACTTTGTTTTAGAGAGATGTTTCAGTGGGTCTTTTCATTGACACTCATATCAGGGTTTACTTCAGCCAACTGTTAGCATGGAGGAGTAGTAGCTATGACTGAGTGAATTGGTTACACGCTGTAGCAAAACATTTTGCAACTAAAAGGGTCCCTCCCTGTTCTATATATAATTTATTTAACTAAAACATTTTCTTCTGTTTGGTCTTCACCTGGGAGTTACTGGTGCTGCCATAGTTGTGATGTCTGGTCTGGCCATGGAGGTGACTGGTGCTGCCATAGTTGTGATGTCTGGCCATGGAGGTGACTGGTGCTGCCATAGTTGTGATGTCTGGTCTGGCCATGGAGGTGACTGGTGCTGCTACTGTGTTTAGCTGCTACGGGTGAGACTTGTCAGGGATTTACTAGTGTTACTATGGGTTTGGATACTATACTGGTGCTATGGGTGTTGCTTTGGATGATACCACAGGCATGTAAACTAGTCGCAGAGTAGTTTCACTGTTTGGGCTGTAGATGGTGCTGTGACTCTACCAGGAGTTGTGAACCTCACTACAGGTGCCTGGAACAAGGTCAGAGGCTGTCCCACTCCCTGGTTGGCTACAATCATAAAAACGGGCCTGGGACTTGTTCTTCCTGCTGACCCACGCTGCATTCTAACAACAGTGCCTAGACTTGTTCTTGCTGCTACAGCACTCCCCGGCCCTGACACAAGCTGCAGTCTAACTGGTCCTAGACCTGTTCTTGGTGCTGACAAGATGCGTTCTAACAACTGGTCCTAGACCTGTATTCCCTGCTACCTGACACAAGCTGGTGTCTATGGAGTGTACTACTAGACACTGACAGAAGTAGTTTATAAGACGGGAACACATTTTCTTCTTTCAACATCAAACTGCTCTGACTTCTTCATTGTGATCCTCCTCTTCTGCTGGAACTGTCTATGTCTCCGTCTCCTCGTCACAGCTGTGGTGATCCAGTTCAGACCTGTAAAACACCTGAACGAAGGCAGTTTGACCTGGACTGTCCTAGTCTTCGCCTCCAATCCAGATGACAGTTCAACTTTGACCCACGGGGGTGGACGGTTCGACGCCGTGCTCAACATTAAGGTGTCACTCCCTGGTGAACGCCCGCAGGCACGTGGATCTTCCCGGACTTGGGCTCTGTAACGTGGGTACGGCGGTGGAGGCGGTCGAGCCAGAGGAATCCCTTGCCACGGTCTGGACAGACAGAGGGCTTGTCCTCTGAGTGGAGCTTCAGGTGAAGGGGTGTCTTGTTGCAGTCCTCAAAGGCGTGGTCACTGTCCTCCATGTGGTGGACCTAATACAGGGAACAATGTTGAGTTTCTCACGGCTCCATTTAGCTATTCTCCTCGCCAGTCCTTTTATACGCCAAGATTTTTCAAAAAATATATAGAATTTCAAAAACAACCATTCTCAAAGCATACCTATAAGTATACCATTGTGTGTAGTATTGTTTAGAGTAAATACAGGAGTCCACATCTCTCCTACACTTCCTCAAACCCTTATGAACAGTGTTTCCTACCTACATGTACACTGACAGCAAAACCAGGGACCAGTCCTCTCAACCTAACTTGACTGACCTTGTGGTTATGCAGAATCCTGGCTGTCCTGAAGGCCTTGGGACACTTCTCACACAGGAAGGGCCTTTTATCACCACAAGGCCCTTCAGATCATACTGTTCTGAAGCTCTTGTCACACTGGGGACACGGGTGAGGTTGCTCAGTCAGGTGGCACAGGGCGTGCGCCTTCGTCATACCGGCGGTCGCAAACGTCTTCTCACAGTACGGGCACCGAAACGGCTTCTCGCTCATGGGCGGCGACTGCCGTGGCATTGGAGAAGAATTTGCCGCAGTGTGAGCACATGTACGGCTTGGGCCTGTCCTCTTGGTGGGTGAGCATGTGTTGCTTGCATCCGTCAGAACGGAAGAAGGTGCCCGGGCAGGCGGAGCCCCCCCCCCCCCTGTAGTAGTTTGTGTTAGATTCATGTCGACCAATAAAAATAGAATGGAACTAGCTGAGTGCCAACCTACCCAAAGAGCTTATCACTCTCACCACAAGATGAAATCATGTCTTACTACTTCTACCCAGTTCCTACCTGTCTGTGGAAGGTCTTGTTGCAGTCGGAGCAGGAGTAAGGCTTCTCTCCCGTGTGGACACTAGGTGCATCATCCTGTCCTGAACATATGGCCACAGACGACTACATGTGTGGTGGAGGCTTGATCCACTGCCGCAGTATGATGGATCTGGGTCTGCTTTGGTATCACTGTGGTCTACATGTGACCTGTTGTTGTTGGGGAAGTAAGGCAAGCGTCAACATTGGCAATAACTTGAACCGATTTTTATCTCCTAACTTGTTATGGGCTACATTTCATAAATGTACCCCCAAACTTGATCAAAATACCTTCTCTCTACTGTGTGTTTGATTACAATCAATTATCCAGCAGTAAGCTACACACATATTGGACAATGTTTTGTATGTTATATTGATTGTGTGTGTAGAATGAACTACCTGTGTCTGTGCCATCGTTGTCGTAACTGACATCTTCATTTTCAGCTTCTTCCGCCGCTAACTGAAGTACTCTGCTCTCTCCGTTCTCGGTACTGGACCTTTCCCGGTAAGAACGTCGGCGACCTGACTTTTCGACAGCTTGGTTATCTCCGCCAGTAACGCTTTTTGCAGAGAACCCATACAACGAGCCAACGGCACTTCAGAGATGGACAGAAATAAAACCACAACTTCCTCTGACATATGTAAAGATCCGTTCAGTTGTTTTTGAAGTTGTGTAAAACTAGATCGCATCACGTCGATCACTTCATCCACCCTTCGACTCGGAATAAAGTTGTAGCTAAACGTGGTTTCCTCCATTTCTAAAGCTGTTGTGAAACTCAGGATATTGGGTGTTCATCGGAAATTGCAACTCTTGCCTACACGAGACGAAAACCTTGAATACCAATCTTTATCAGCCTAAATGTATATGTGATCGCCAACTGGTTTGTTTTGGACTGCGTGATTCAATTTAACCGGAAACCAGTTTGTTTTCATTGACGACTTCCGGCATGACAGTCTGCTATGACTTATTATGCTTAAAAATGTGGACACAATAATGGATAATCATTTTTATTGACAACTATCCAACAAAACATACTGATGGAATATGGGATTACTGTAAAACATAAGTATAAAAAAAGCGTTTTATTATTTTACATATTCACATATTCCCTTTAAACAATTAGAAATAAGACAATTCCTGTTTCCCTTGGCTCAGGACCATCATGTAATGTGCCCTACATTTTGGCCTCAGCCAATGTGATGGCAGCACCACCGGCCATATCCTCCCTCTGATTGGTCAGTTTCCTGCAGTGGTAGAAGATGTTGATTGGATGGATGAACGCCAGTAGAGTGAGGAGAGTCAGAGCGATGTTCACCTGAGGAGGAAAGATGACAAAGACAGCCCTTTTGAGAGCGTAGCCTTAACCATACACGTGTACAAAGTAGGCCAACTGCAAGTTACACTGTTTTTGTGTTATGAGCTGTGAGGTTCAACAAAGACATTTCAATATTTACTTTTTGGCAAGTACAGCACAGTACATCTACTAATCTCATCCACCCTGCCGGCTCTCTCGCGATAGCAACTGAGCCTGGGGACGAGGTTAGTCATCTAGTGACCGTATGTTTGTATGACCCACTCACATAGAAGGGGTCTCCACCTAGGGCTCCTTTGACCAGGGCGAAACAGGGGTACTGCAGCAGTGACACCACGGCAGACAGAGACATCACCAAACCATACAGCTTCCCAAAGTGGACCCCAGGAAAACTGGTGAGAGAGGGCAGGAAGGAGAAAGACATCAACTGAGGGAAGTATGAATGAGGAGCACTCAGTCACCTTCCTTTATTGTAAACTTTAGTCTTTCAACTGTATTTTTACATTTTAGAATGTCAAGTCTATTGTCTTTATTTTTGAGTCCCTTGTTCCTTCTTCTATAATCTTCCTTTTTATTTCCTTCCTGTCAGATCTCTCTATTAATCTGCCACTCTGCCCCCACTATCTGTCTCTATCCCTCTTTCACTCACGCGATGCTGATGAAGGCTGCGTTGCCTCCGTAGAGGAAGGAGCGGTTGAGGACCTGCAGGATGAAGGTGAGGTACTGGAGAGGGAGGAGAGGAGAGGAGGCGCAGATGGAGAAGAGGAGGCACTGGAGGGAGGTGAGGAAGAGGGAGAGAGAGGAGGAGCGTAGGTCTGCCTCCTTATCTGTTTCTCCTATAGAGGGAGGAGGTGAGAGAAAGGTTGGGTGAGGATGATGATGATGGACACACACACACCAGAACCATGGCCTTGCTCATGAGGCATGAAATAGGATTAAAAAGTATATATTCTAGACTGAAACAGAAGGTAGGCCTACTACCTGAACAAATAAGGATACCCATTTTGGTCTTTAATTGCTTAACATTTAGCTACTTTGTGCACTATTGAACACCATCCTGTTGTTGCTAAGCTAGAGCCATGTGACCCACCTGGAGCCAGAGGCTAAGCTAGAGCCATGTGACCCACCTGGAGCCAGAGGCTAAGCTAGAGCCATGTGACCGACCTGGAGCCAGAGGCTAAGCTAGAGCCATGTGACCCACCTGGAGCCAGAGGCTTCCCCTTGTGTCTGTCCATGATGAGGCCGTTCCAGGGAGCACAGAGGACCCCACACAGCTGGGTGAAGGCAAAGGCATTGGTGTACTGACTCACTGAGAGAGAGGGGGGAGGGAGAGAGGGGGGAGGGAGAGCGAGAGAGTATTTAGATTCATTCAGTGAACCTATGCTTTGGTGTGTGCATGCGTGTGTTCATGTGTATGGTTTACCCAGGGCTGAGTCGTTGTCGGCCAGCCGGTTGAGCATGGGGTTCAGTGTTCCGATGAAGAGGTAGTGTCTCAGCTGCATGACAGACAGCCACACCAGATGCCACAGGAAGAACCACGACTGTACACAACTCCTGAAACTGGCCACTGAGAGAGAGAGAGGAGAACATTTGAGTCAACAAAATGCACCTTCCATTCCCCAGCCAGATTAAAGATTGTAGTTGGCCAAACGACACCTTTCCCAGAGTCTTCCGACTGCTGCCCATCATCAGGCTGTAGGGGCATGTCGTCAGTCTCAGCTGGCCCCTCCCCCTCCGATGTCATCCCCGTCTCTCGCGTCTTCTCAATCTCCTCTACGTTGTAGCTGTTGGACTTTCCAGGGCTTACGCTGTTGAAAAGGAAGCATCAGAGTATAATCATATATGTTTTATCATCAGGGTCACCCATCTGATATGAATGGATGTCATTGAGACTTACCTAACAATTCAATACCATTTGTTAAATGCCAAACACTAATAATCATTTAATTTAATTTTGCATTTATCTATGAACATGTACAGGACTTTTTCCTGCCCAAGTAATCTGACAAGGAAACACTCCATGGTCTGGAAACCCCCCAGGCCCTATGCGAGTCGTAGTTCTCTAGGTGACAACTACAGCCCCCATACATACTATGGCATTATGTATCATAGGGCCTGGTCAGATGAATACTGTCGTATGTGTGGGAGTTGTAGTTCTCACCCATAGGTGAAGCCCTCGGGGAGTGGGTAGGGAATGTGGGTGTTGGGCATGAGGAAGAACGTCCTGAGGAGGTGGATGACACTGCAGACAGAGAGAATGAGGAAGGAGGAGCGGAGGGAGACCCCTCCTTCATACATCACCTGAGACGGAGGGAGAGAGAGATGGATAAGCAGAGCCACCAATGGATAGCTATTAAATGACCATGACTACATATAATACAAATATAATCATTATATGGGATATATCTACAATATATACAAATATAATCATTATATGGGATATATCTACAATATATACAAATATAATCAATATATGGGATATATCTACAATATATACAAATATAATCATTATATGGGATATATCTACAATATATACAAATTGATCTGTTTTATACACTTGGCCTTTTTAAGGCAGTTATCTAGTAACCTGACGAGCAGAACATTTTTCTCTCAGAGGCCTCTGTCCTGTAGGCTACAGTATGTGTGAGTTCTGTGATACCTTGATGATGAGGAAGACAGCCGAGGAAGAGTCGAAGGCTCCATTATAGAGGGTGATGATGGTGGAACGATGGGAGCCAAATAGGTTCCCAACCTATGGTAGCGAACAACAGTTCAACAATTGTGGACATTCATCCAAGAAGAAGAAATCCACCCATATAGTACACAGTATAAATACAGTGTCCATAGTATAAATACAGTGTCCATATAGTACACAGTATAAATACAGTGTCCATATAGTACACAGTATAAATACAGTATCCATATAGTACACAGTATAAATACAGTATCCATATAGTACACAGTATAAATACAGTATCCATATAGTACACAGTATAAATACAGTGTCCATAGTATAAATACAGTATCCATATAGTACACAGTATAAATACAGTGTCCATATAGTACACAGTATAAATACAGTATCCATATAGTACACAGTATAAATACAGTATCCATCTAGTACACAGTATAAATACAGTATCCATATAGTACACAGAGAAATACAGTATCCATATAGTACACAGTATAAATACAGTATCCATATAGTACACAGTATAAATACAGTATCCATATAGTACACAGAGAAATACAGTATCCATATAGTACACAGAGAAATACAGTATCCATATAGTACACAGAATAAATACAGTGTCCATATAGTACACAGTATAAATACAGTATCCATATAGTACACAGTATAAATACAGTATCCATATAGTACACAGAGAAATACAGTATCCATTTAGTACACAGTATAAATACAGTATCCATATAGTACACAGTATAAATACAGTGTCCATTTAGTATACAGAGAAATACAGTATCCATTTAGTATACAGAGAAATACAGTATCCATATAGTATACAGTATAAACACAGTATCCATATAGTATACAGTATAAATACAGTATTTACTGAATAAATATCAGTTTTATGTGTCAGACAAAATAGTGTGTGACATACACCTGTTACACAGACAAAATAGTGTGTGACATACAGCTGTTACACAGATGTAATGAATACTGTGTGTCCTGTCTGGAACTGTGTTGAAACTGAGGAGTCATGGCATGCTGCTGTACCTGTATGTTTGTGATGAGGAACAATATACCTCCCACTGCGATGAAAGACAGGGCTGGGAACAGCAGCATGGACAGAGCTATTAGAGAGAGAGAGAGACACAGACAGCATAGGCCAAGTTCAGCCTGGATCAATATTTACTCATCCAACATCCAACACTAGGAATGTGCTCTTCCTAATGCTTTTGCAGGTCCCCGTCCCCAGTCCACCTGGTCGTACTGCTGCTCCAGTTTCTGCTGGTCTGCCCGACGTGCTACCTTATCCAGGATCTGCTGTTTCAACACTCTCTCTCCTTCTCCCGGTGTCTCTCTCTCAACCTCTGAATGCTCGGCTATGAAAAGCCAACTGACACTTACTCCTCCTGAGGTGCTGACCTGTTGCACCCTCCTCAACCACTGTGATTATTATTTGACCCTGCTGGTCATCTATGAACGTTTGAACATCTTGAAGAACGATCTGGCCTTAATGGCCATGTACTCTTATAATTTCTAGCGGGAACAGCCAGAGCCTGGTTCTTCTCTAGGTTTTGGCCTTTCTAGGGAGTTTTTCCTAGCCACTGTGCTTCTACATCTGCATTGCTTGCTGTTTAGGGTTTTAGGCGGGGTTTCCTTACAAGCCCTTTGTGTCATCTGCTGATGTAAATAGAGCTTTAGAAATACATTTGATTGATTGTCTTTGTTCATTTATCAAATACACGAACACCAAGAGCTGTTCTGATTGAATAACCACCGTTCTACTGTACAGTCTATGTTCACCTGAACTGGAGAAGGCAACCATCAGTGTACCAGTGGTGTAGAGACATCTGAGGGGAATACAGAGCAGAGGTAGATAAAGAGGTGTCACACAGTGGGTTATGGTCTGTTAAACTTTAGTCGTGACACATTTCACAGTGGGTCAGAAGACAACCTCAATAAACCTGTAGAGCTAAGCTTAAAATATGCATACATATTCTACAACAACAATGACTGAGTAAACCAGGAATGGACCCTCACCTTCCCACCCCCTATAGACTCAGTGACTCAGTCACTCTCTCTGGTCTAGGCGACAGTCTAGGTATAAACTTACTGAAGAATTGTAATTAATTGACTATGTGTAGATAAAACTCTGTGGATGTCCTGGAAATACTGGTCAGAGGTCAGGACCTAGTTATATTCTTTAAATGTTGACATTGTAAGAATTATTTGCAATGGATATGCCATATATCACATTGTATATGGGTATATTGCCATCCTTACCTGACCAGGGCAGGAAAAACTCTGGGCCCTAGCAATGAAGCCTGGATTTCTGTAGTTGAAAAAAGACTCACATTCCCAGAAGCCTCGTTGCCATGGTGCCGAAGCGGTCGAAGATGAATCCGTTGGGAAGCGTGAGGAAGTTGTTCATAAAGGAGGTGACGGTGAAGACCAGGGAGAACTGTTCATCCTGTCCACTACAGTCTGAGAGAGAGATGTAGGGATGGGGAGAGATATTAGGGATGATGAAGACCAGGGAGAACTGTTCATCCTGTCCACTACAGTCTGAGAGAGAGATTAGGGATAACTGTTCATCCTGTCCACTACAGTCTGAGAGAGAGATGGAGTGATGGGAGAGAGATTAGGGATGATGAAGACCAGGGAGAACTGTTCATCCTGTCCACTACAGTCAGAGAGAGATGGAGGGATGGGGAGAGAGATTAGGGAGAACTGTTCATCCTGTCCACTACAGTCTGAGAGAGAGAGATGGAGGGATGGGGAGAGAGATTAGGGATGATGAAGACCAGGGAGAACTGTTCATCCTGTCCACTACAGTCTGAGAGAGAGATGGAGAGAAGGGGAGAGAGATTAGGGATGATGAAGACCAGGGAGAACTGTTCATCCTGTCCACTACAGTCTGAGAGAGAGATGGAGGGATGGGGAGAGAGATTAGGGAGAACTGTTCATCCTGTCCACTACAGTCTGAGAGAGAGATGGAGGGATGGGGAGAGAGATTAGGGATGATGAAGACCAGGGAGAACTGTTCATCCTGTCCACTACAGTCTGAGAGAGAGATGGAGGGATGGGGAGAGAGATTAGGGATGATGAAGACCAGGGAGAACTGTTCATCCTGTCCACTACAGCCTGAGAGAGAGATGGGGAGAGAGATTAGGGATAACTGTTCATCCTGTCCACTACAGTCTGAGAGAGAGAGATGGAGGGATTGGGAGAGAGATTAGGGATAACTGTTCATCCTGTCCACTACAGTCTGAGAGAGAGATGGAGGGATGGGGAGAGAGATTAGGGATGATGAAGACCAGGGAGAACTGTTCATCCTGTCCACTACAGTCAGAGAGAGATGGAGGGATGGGGAGAGAGATTAGGGAGAACTGTTCATCCTGTCCACTACAGTCTGAGAGAGAGAGATGGAGGGATGGGGAGAGAGATTAGTGATGGTGAAGACCAGGGAGAACTGTTCATCCTGTCCACTACAGTCTGAGAGAGAGATGGAGGGAAGGGGAGAGAGATTAGGGATGATGAAGACCAGGGAGAACTGTTCATCCTGTCCACTACAGTCTGAGAGAGAGAGATATGGATGGATGAGGAGAGAGAGCGTGGGGGAGGGGGGGTGGGGCAGAGAGAGAGATGAATAGAGAGAGAGATATGGATGGATGGATGAGGAGAGAGGGCGTGGGGGAGGGGGGATGGGGCAGAGAGAGAGATGAATATAGAGAGAGATATGGATGGATGGATGAGGAGAGAGAGCGTGGGGGAGGGGGGATGGGGCAGAGAGAGAGATGGATGGATGGATGAGGAGAGAGGGCGTGGGGGAGGGGGGATGGGGCAGAGAGAGAGATATGGATGGATGGATGAGGAGAGAGAGCGTGGGGAAGGGGGGATGGGGCAGAGAGAGAGATGAATACAGAGAGAGATAGAAGTAGAGATCCAGGTCCTTCAGTTTTCTAGTATGAACTCCTCAGCTGTGCTTCGTATTCTATTATATTCCAATCTATACTATTGTATTCTATGTCATATTGAACTGAATAGCATTGAACTACTAACCTGTTTCCACTGTACTGTTGGGTCCAGTAGTCAGATTGACACACAGGTCAGTGAAGTATCCGTCTGTCTTCAGGACGAAGACCAGCGATGCCCAGCCGAAGACCACGCCGGCAAAACACAGACACTCCACCAACCCTGTGGCCAGGGTCAGCCTGTACCGCAACCCCACTCCACCCCCACCGCATCCCAGCATCCTCCCTGATTAACAGGCTGGCTGACTGGCTGGCTAGCTACCTGCCTGGCTGACTGAGTCCTTGCTCTGACTGGCTGGCTGGCTGGCTGACCGACTGAGAGAGAGATGGACTGACTCCCTGCTCTGCCTGACTGACTCCCTGCTCTGACTGGCTGGCTGACCGACTGATAGCTACTTGCCTGGCTGACTCCCTGCTTTGACTGACTGACTGGCTGCCTGTTTAACTGTCACTCAAAGGACTGTTCTTGTTGTCTTATTAATGTGGGGTTAGTGGGTGACTGTATTCAAAGAGACCCTTTTTCTATCCTCTGACTCTTGTCTTACTTTTCTATATGCCCTCCCTCCCTCTCTCTCCCTTGCTCTCTCTCTCCCTCGCTCTCTCTCTCCCTCCCTCGCTCTCTCTCTCCCTCCCTCCCTCGCTCTCTCTCTCCCTCCCTCTCGTTCTCTCCCTCCCTCCCTCGCTCGCTCTCCCTCTCCCTCTCTCTCTCTCTCCCTCGCTCTCTCCCTCGCTCTCTATCCCTCTTGATAGTTGTTTTGAGTATTTGAGAGTGTCTGGCTGAAAAGTAGCTGTATCACTACAAAGAAGTGCTGGGTGGGAGAGATAAGACGTGGCATTCCAATTCAAACTGCACTTATCAGAAAATATACGGGTTAACTCCCCTTCTCAACAAGTTTTTTAAATGTATTTTTTAGGATGGAAGGCTTGTGTTGCTCTGGATAAGAGCCTCTGTTAAACGACCTAAATGTAAATCTAAATGTAGAAGAACATTAGACTGTCTATAGAACGACTTGCAGTATCAGAAGAAGTTACGGATGACACGTTTTATGACACGTTTCAAACAACTCATTCTTGAAGTGGTAGTGGTGGCCATAGTAGAATTTGAGATCATAGCACACTAAGAGTTGTCATAATAGTAGGCCTAGTGGTTAAATCCACGAGGAGTGTGACGTTTCTCAACCTGCAGTGTAAACTGATGAACGGTTGCTCTAATAGCCCCTCTAGTAGATGTGTTTCTCTTCCTCTTTCTTTCTCACTTCCTCTCCTTTCCGCCCACTTTGTTCCACTTTGTGTTTATTTCCCTCTCTTTTCTTCAGTGTGTAACTCATGACTTTTGTTCATTCCTTTGTTGCCATTTCATAAATGATCCTGTCATTTGCTTTGAGAGAGGCGATTGTTCATCTTCCCCCTAAAATATACAAGTAAAGAGGCATCACAACACGTGGCAAGTGTAATAATACAATAACAATTAATAATAAAAATACATAGTGCACATCAAACACTTTAAGGATAAATAATTATAATACAAGGTCGGAAGTCGGAATAATACAATCTAGGGACTATCGACTACGGTCTAATGCGTAATAAATCCGCTAATGGTATGAGAATGTGCACTGAGCTAGAGCCTACAGTACAGTGCGGGAAGACTACAACAGACAGTACACTCGCCCTATAACGGTAAACCACATCAGATTAGCTACAGACTAATCCGCCATGCGGTCATTGCATTACTGTGTTTTCTTTGCGCGCAATCTATAGTATGCTGCCAAAACGCCTAATAGACAGTAAAATAGTTCGGTTATAGCGGGACGTTGGCCAGTATACGACACGGTGCTGTCATAAAACAATAAAAACGTGTATGGCTATGGTAGAGCAACTTTTATGACAATTATTACACTGGCCACAGTTCAACCATGCAGCATTGATCATAAATCGTAGGCTATGAAAACGATGCCATACATAGGCTGTAGCCTATATACCAGCCACTCACCTTGTTTAATGATCCCACTTAGTTTAATGTCGATCCTCTTGTTGATTTGTGGTAGAACTCTAAACAGAAACCTCGTCATTACGCGCAGGCGCCGCGATGTGCCTGTCCATTCACTGTCTGTCTTTCCACCTGCGCTTCATGGTGCACGCGACGCAAGCGTTGGCCAGGCATTGGGGACTTGGCTAAATGGCCATGTTGGAACCATGGCCATGGACCAAAATATGGTGGTGAGTGGTGAGTTGTCTCCAGTTGCTTATATCTAATTATCAACTGGGTGGTAGAGCCCTGAGTGCTAATTGGCTGAAAGCCATGGTATATTAGACATATACCAGGGGTATGACAAAACATGCATTTTTCCTGTTCTAATTACACTTGTAACCAGTTTATAACAGCAATAAGGCACCTCGGGGGTTTGTGGTATATGGCCAATATACCACAGCTAGGGGCTGTGTCCAGACACTCCGTGTTGTGCCTAAGAACAGCTCTGTGTGGGATTTCTGATGATAATGTCATTAATTGTAAAATGGAAATACAAACTTGGAATATGATTTGACAGCAATAATAAAATACATCTTCTGGAATTAAAAAGTAACTTGACCAATGAAAGCAGCTCTCTCAACCATCAGCATTTTACTCAGAAACTGCCTAGCAACACAGCAGGCTACAATAAAGACCAATCCACAGAACAGATGTCTACTGTATGTATTGAACTCTTGAATTGACGTGGAATCCCCCCTTTTAAAACTGGTTCAAGTCTTTCCACATAAAACTTTAGATCATATGTAAAACAAGAAGTCAATTACGTCACACACACACACAGGGCACTTCCATCACGTGTGTGTCTTCATGTGAGCTCGGAGGTGTGCGCCATGCGAGAAGTGGCGTCCACATAGTGCGCAGGCGAAGGGTCGGACCCCCGTGTGCAGCAGTTCATGCCTCCTCAGGTGACTGGGTCTGATGAAGCTCCGCCCACACATGGAACAGTGATGCGTCCTCTCTCTCGTGTGGTTGAGGGCGTGTCGCTTAAGGCAGCTGATGTAGGGGAAACCCTTCCCACAATGTTTGCATACGAACCTCCCCTCCTTCTCTTTACTGAGGGGAGCTCGAATTCTGACAGTCCCACCATTTCCTCTTTGGTCTCCATGGTGACCGGGCATGACGGTGACGGAGTGTTTCCCCGGGAACGATGCGTAATCGTCTGTGGTCGTTGTCGAGGAGGAAGTGTGTTGTTGTAGTTGGTTTTCTGACGAGTAGGTGAAAAATAGACCAGAGGTGTCTGTGTAGCCACCGTACCCCAGGTTCAGTGCTGCATACTCGTGGTACGTTTGGCCCAGATCCCCCTGGTCGACCCCCAGGCCTGGTTCTCCTCCCGGTAGTGGGTTGAGGTCTGGACATGGGCTCTCTGGCTCCCTCTTGAGGCAGATCTCAACTACTACAGGCTGTTCCTGGTCAAGGCAGTGAGAGCTGCTACTGAGGTCATGGTCCAGAGTTCTATGTTCCAGTTCTATGTGGTGTCCCATAGTTCTATGTTCCTGTTCTATGTGGTGTCCCATAGTTCTATGTTCCACTTCTATGTTGTGTTCCATAGAGTCACTGAGCTCATCTCTACCCCCTGGTGGTGTACTCTGGAACCCCCAGTCCTCCTCAAAACTGCTCTGATCAGTGGGATGCGGTTGCCGGGCGACCAGTGGAGTGGTGGAACGCTCAGGAGCTTACATGTAGGAGAGGGGACAACACGGGATAGAAAACAGAAGGCAATGTCATCATCATCCTCACCACCACCATCATCATCATCATCACTACCACCACCACCAACCATGCAATATTGCATTTTGCTGGCTGGATGTTTGAACTTGGCCTCTCTTCCTCCCTCATTTCATTTAAGCTCTTTCCTTCTCTCTCAGTAGCTAGGTTTCCATCCAATTTAATGTGAATATTCTCAAATCTGCATAGAAAATATGTGCATTTTCCCACCAGTGGTGTGTTTCCACCAAACGGACTTGTTGCAGATAAAAAACAGGAACTCAGTCTGGCTTTCAACTTGAAACAGTAGAATGCACAAGGTGCAACTTCTAAATTGGGTGGTACATCATCAGCTTTCCTCTTGTCATGTCAGTCATTGTGTAGCAGTATAACTTTAGACCGTCCCTCGCCCATACCCGGGCGCGAACCAGGGACCCTCTGCACACATCAACAACAGTCACCCACGAAGCATCGTTTATCCATCGCTCCACAAAAGCCGCGGCTCTTGCAGAGCAAGGGGAACCACTACTTCAAGGTCTCAGAGCAAGTGACGTCACCGATTGAAACGCTACCTAGCCGTTTCACATCTGTTACACTTGCATACCTTAGAGAGCTATTTATAACTTGTCAGAAATGTCCAGATCAACTAACATTTTTTTTGCTAGGTTTTTTAGCCCATAGATTTTGTTGAGTCACTCAAATATCACATGAATACACATTAGACATGGCAAAATGTAAAGAATTGCAAGAAAATTACATTTAAAAACGGCAAAATATTCTCTGCACCCCATTACAAAATGTGTAGAATTGCTGGAAATAAACTTTAAACCTAAATTATTATGGAGCTAGAATATTTGTCAAACGGCAGTCAAGCATCCCCAGAATCAGACCAATGATATTAATCGGAAAGGAGCAGCACCACCCTGAAGTTCATCATGTTATTTCATCTGTAGCCTAATAAACTGCATGATTTCCCGAGTCGTAGTGGGAGGACCACACACAACATATCATCACGTGACTCCAAATTCACCTCGATATGACGGTTATAATTTCAATATTGGCCCAGAGGCGTTTCAATCCCCACTTCTCGCATAATTCATTTTACAGACAAAAAGGTCTCACCGTGTCGAATGAACAAATGATATCTGTTGGCATTTAGAAAATTGTACCGAAACTTCCTGTTTCCATCCATCGTGATAAAAAAAAAAGTTCGGTATGACTTTCCTTGTATAAAAACTGTTGATGGAAACGTGGTTTGTCTCTCTCACCATTCATCCTCAGTTCATTTGGAGCACCACATTCCCCTGGGCCGTCCTCCTCCAGTCTCTCTTGTTTGATGGTAACTGGTTCAGCCGTCTCGTCTGTTACAGTGGTCTGTTAACGGACAGAGACGGTGATAGTGTGATCAATGCATTGTTAATGGGAGGCAAATTACATAAACACGTACTTGCGTGTATGCCTGCGTAATGCATTAATACCTTTACCCTATACTAGCCTATTAGCCTGTTTTTGACAATGTTTTAATCAATCCTTATGTAAATTATTATACCTTATAATTCAGCTGTAAATAATATCAATGCCATGCCCACGATTAACTATTTTACTGCTGATAAAACAAAAGAGTGTAATGTGCGGCTACACTACCTCGTCCGTCCTTAGTCCCTCCCGCGCCGCGGGTCCATTACTCCACTCGCTGCTGCAACCCTGCTGCGTAAAGACTGGGTCGGGCTTGTGTTCTCTGTTGGTTTCTGCATGGAAAGAGAAGGGACCACAATACTTCATTTTAGACTGTCGATTTTAAATCACCAAGCATTTAAAACTAAATACATAAACACGTACGGGGCGGTAGGGAACCCCCGTTCCAAAGTCTCTCGCGCAGCACAGCGCCAACTCCGTCCCCGCCGTGTTCAATCGTAGATGTCCTTTTCCGGTGCCGGTTTTCAACTACTTTCAGCTTTTTCATCAGGATTTCGTTGTCGTGTTTTTTACGTGACAGTTCCCCACGTAAAAACGCGGAGTACTCGTCCACCAGTTTGGTTATCTCCGCCATGGCGGCGGTGGATAGAGCTTCCATGATGGACGACAACTGCGTCTGAAACATTACGGTCTCCGACATTCTAGCTAGAATAGCCTAGCTAGCTAGATATTGATAATGGCAAATTTTAAAGGGAAAAATAGCGATATTGAATTGTAATATGTTTAAACACTGTGGCCTGTAAGTGGACACCTGGTTGGGTAGTTTAAACCTCAGATCATAGCGGTTAACAAATCCCTGTTCCTGTGTCTACAATAATAATGCAACATGACGTGATGACGTCTCATTCAATTTACCGTAAGTACATGAGAGTTGCATTAAATTTTGGGGGCGCATGCTGAGAACTGCTCTACAGGCTCGCCTAATATATAGGGTTAGGGTTATATATATATATATATATATATATATATATTATTAATTGTATTTATTTCACCTTTATTTAACTAGGCAAGTCAGTTAAGGACAAATTATTATTTACAATGACGGCGTACCCCGGGCAAACCCTCCCCTAACCCAGAGGACGCTGGGCCAACTGTGCATCGCCCTATGGGACTCCCGATCACGGCCGGTTGTGATACAGCCCGGGATCAAACCAGGGTCTGTAGTGACACCTCTAGCACTGAGATGCAGTGCCTTAGACCGCTGCGTCACTTGGGAGCCACATATTTAACCCATTGTGATTGATATTTTGACCATTCAAACTTATCAATTAAACTATACTTTGGACTTTGTTGTTTCACAGTTTAGTTGTATTCTTTATTACAATCAGACAGGTTAACACGCACATTACAGTAGGTCTTCACTTTGGTCACTGTCCTCCTTTGCCCTGCCTTGAACAGTCAGTGGCATTGTCCATGATGTAGTGTCAATTGTCCTGGATGCATCCCAACAGTCTAAAGATGCTTTCTCTCCTCGTCTCCTCTCCTTCACCTACATCGGACAAGTGAAAGCAAGATGGCGAAGGGAAGGCACCCTACAGAAGCACCTGTTTGTGCCCCAATGCACCCTATTCCCTAATATAGGGCACTACTTTTATCCAGGTCCCATCAAAAGTAATGTCTCATGTAGGGGATAGGGCACTATTTGGGACACAGACCCTGTTTTCCACCAATTTTATCAGATCAATGTTATCAAAGGAAAGGAGACAAGGAGAGGAAGCGACTTTAGACTATTGAGACGCACCACTACTGTTGTTGGTTGTCGTCACATCCCCACCAGCCTGTTGCACGTGACCTTTGACCCTGAGTTTGTTACTTCCTGTTCGGTCCTAGCCCTCCTCTGACTGGCTAGAGAGCGGCAGTGGAGGTGGACGTGGAGGGGGTGGATGAAGGTGAGGAGGGTGAGGAGGGTCAGACCCACGTTCACCTGGAGGAGAGGAGAGGTGGGAAGAAGAACACAAAGATTGAGCCCCCCTTGTGCAGAGCCTGTGGTCTATCTGTTTCCCAAAACATCCTCTCCAGTACTCCAGCCATTCTACTTACTTAATGTATTACAGTTCTAGCACATCTGATTCCATCAATCTAGTCATCACCAAGCCACTCACTAGTTGAAACAGTTAGTTCTGGAATACACCAAATACGTAGAACAACAGCGGGTACTCGATGAGAGGCTTGGTAAACACTCAAAGGTATATAACCCTAGTTCATTACACAGGTATGAGGCCCCTACTGTTTTCTGTAGGAAAAATAAGTTGACTGACTGACTCACATAGATAGGGTCTCCATGCAGCAACTCTCTGATGAGGTGTAGAACAGGGAACTGGAGCAGCAGAACCACAGCTGACAGAGATGTTATCAGACCAGACAACTTACCAAAATGGCAGCCGGGGAACCTGGTGGGGAGATGAGAGGAAAAGAAGAAGACAGACGGATTAAACAACTGGATGACTAGTGGAGTTTTCTTTTGTTGAATTGAATTTATTTTGGGTAACAGACATATACAACAAACTGTACAATGTGGACCTAGAGGATATCACTTGAAAGTATTCATTAAAATGATTATTTCCAAAGTGGTCCTCGATGGTAAAAGCAATAGTAGAAATGGTGGTTGAGGTAGGGTTAAATTGTGGTGGTGGGGCTGGGGGTACTTTAGGATAGGAGACATAACACACACACACAGTGTGAACGTACGCGATGGTGAGGAAGGCTTGGTGTCCACCATAGATGAAGGCACTGTTGAGGACTTGCAGGATGAAGGTGAGGTACTGGAGAGGAAGGAGAGGAGAGGAGAAGCAGACGTAGAAGAGGAGGCACTGGAGGGAGGTGAGGAAGAGGGAGAGAGAAGAGGAGCGCAGGTCGGCTTCTTGCTTCGTCTCTCCTTTCGGGAGAGAAAGGGGGAGAGAGAAAGGAGAGTGTGTCAGAGAGAGGTGGAAGAGAGAGTGAGTGAATGAGGGAGGTGAGAGGAAGAGAGAGGAGGAGCACAGGTTGGCTTCTTGCTTCGTCTCCTTTGGGGAGAGAGAAGGGAGAGTGTGTCAGAGGGAGGCGGGAGAGAGGTGAGGGAGGGATGGGAAAGACAGAAAGAGGTAGGTGAGGATGAAACGTTGATTGAGATACTTATGACTTTCATTTTAACTGCTTGTTGCTTGGGTCTACTGTGTTTAAATAAATGGAGTCCATCTTTAACTACAGCTGTAAGCTTTTCCAGGACTTATTCACCATCTAAATCTACAAAGCATTACATGGGCTTGCTCCTACCTATTTTTCCGATTTGGTCCTGTCGTACATACCCACACCTACGCTATGGTCACAAGATGCAGGTCTCCTAATTGTCCCTAGAATTTCTAAGCAAACAGCTGGAGGAAGGGCTTTCTCCTATAGAGCTCCATTTTTATGGAATGGTCTGCCTACCCATGTGAAAGACGCAGACTCAGTCTCAACCTTTAAGTCTTTACTGAAAACTCATCTCTTCAGTGGGTCATATGATTGAGTGTAGTCTGGCCCAGGAGTGTGAAGGTGAACGAAAAGGTTCTGGAGCAACGAACCGCCCTTGCTGTCTCTGCCTGGCCGGTTCCCCTCTTTCCACTGGGATTCTCTGCCTCTAACCCTTTTACAGGGGCTGAGTCACTGGCTTACTGGTGCTCTTCCATGCCATCCCTAGGGGGGGTGCGTCACTTGAGTGGGTTGAGTCACTGACGTGATCTTCCTGTATGGGTTGGCGCCCCCTCCTTGGGTTGTGCCGTGGCGGAGATCTTTGTGGGCTATACTCTGCCTTGTCTCAGGATGGTAAGTTGGTGGTTGAAGATATCCCTCTAGTGGTGTGGGGGCTGTGCTTTGGCAAAGTGGGTGGGGTTATATCCTGCCTGTTTGGCCCTGTCCGGGGGTATCATCGGATGGGGCCACAGAGTCTCCTGACCCCTCATTTCTCAGCCTCCAGTATTTATGTTGCAGTAGTTTATGTGTCGGGGGGCTAGGGTCAGTCTGTTGTATCTGGAGTACTTCTCCTGTCTTATCCAGTGTCTTGTGTGAATTTAAGTATGCTCTCTCTAATTCTCTCTTTCTTTCTCTCTCTCGGAGGACCTGAGCCCTAGGACCATGCCTCAGGACTACCTAGCATGATGTCCACCTGGCCGTGCTGCTGCTCCAGTTTCAACTGTTCTGCCTGCGGCTATGGAACCCTGACCTGTTCACCGGACGTGCTATCTGTCCCAGACCTGCTGTTTTCAACTCTCAAGAGACAGCAGGAGCGGTAGAGATACTCTTAATGATCGGCTATGAAAAGCCAACTGACATTTACTCCTGAGGTCCTGACTTGCTGCACCCTTGACAGCTACTGTGATTATTATTATTTGACCATGCTGGTCATTTATGAACATTTTGGCCATGTTCTGTTATAATCTCCACCTGGCACAGCCAGAAGAGGACTGGCCACCCCACATAGCCTGGTTCCTCTCTAGG